>NC_134091.1:26485160-26786440 GCF_000715075.1 Nicotiana tabacum
TAGTTAGGATTCGTAAACCTAACTTTCCCGTACAATTTGAACATTCTTTTGCACTTGAATACTGAAAAATTCAAATCTTTTATGCGGCAAATGTAGTGTGAACCTAATTGTGTAAGTCAAGTCTGTCGGTATCAGAACTAAAGTGCAGGAAAGATTGAAAAAATATATATTAAGTATCGAAACCAACCTGGACCTCTGATTGCGGTCGCCGGTGGTTCGAAAACTGAACTTGCATGTGAAAACCGGTTGACGAATGGTTCCTTGAATTTGAAACACTTGAGGACTGCATTCCGGTTCTCCGTCGAACTGAAACACGAATCTCGGGTCGGGTTCCGCCTTAACACTCAAATGAAATTGCGCACTTGAATTCTTTGCTTCTTTTCCGATAACTATCCAGCCATTATGGAACAATACTGACCTAGACTCCGTTCCCGCAAGATCCAAAGGCACGTCAACCTTCCCTAGCAACCTCCCGGAGTTCACACCACAGGTCGACCCTCGCCGGCCTGTGTAGATTGAGATTTTCAGGAACAACTTCCCACCGCCGAAGAGAGACTTTGCAACGAGCTTCTCGAGATCGCACTTGTTAAGGTGAAAACTCGCTGCGTGGCTTTGTACCTGAGCGTCCGGAAATTGACTCTCCGGAAAAATGCACGGCACAAC
Source organism: Nicotiana tabacum (assembly GCF_000715075.1). Lineage (NCBI taxonomy): Eukaryota > Viridiplantae > Streptophyta > Magnoliopsida > Solanales > Solanaceae > Nicotiana > Nicotiana tabacum. Next base: position 26,485,824 of record NC_134091.1, read on the forward strand.
TGCCGTCTGTAGAGGAAAATTCTTCAGCTTGATTTTACAATAGCACGGCGACGACGACGGGTGCACGACGGAATGAGCCGGCTTTGAAGCAAACGGAACTTTTAACGCCAAATTACACACACTGAGTCGCACAAAAGGACACGGATCCATTGCGGTTTGTTCCCTTCGGGTCAAACCAAAAAATCCAAACTCAAAACTCTCAGTTTTGTAAAGCTAAACGAAGTTGAAGAATTAAGTGAAGCGTAGGTTTAAGAGAAAAACTACTGTGTGCCGGAGTGGAGAAGAAATTGTAATAGAGTCCATAGAAATTTGTGCACAGAGAAGATATAACCCCTGGAATTGGCTCCACTAAAAAATACTAGGTTCATCTTTTGGAAGAAGAGGAACTCTAAAATAAGCCCCTTTTTGGTAATATAAAAATAGAAAAAGAAAAAACACTGTTTATTAAATAATTATTTAATCTATTTGTTCATTTAATATATTTATTGTACGGAGAGGAGTGGGGTTTTAGCTGCTAAATAGAAGCTCTGTTCGTGGGGTTGGATTACAGCTGTGTACAGCCTGGCTTTGATTTTATGCCAGCAGGAGTTCGGCTCCATCTGTTTCGTTTAATGACCAGATTACCCTTGTGCCTACCAATTAAATTACCTTTATATCCTTAGTTGGTTGTGGTTGGGTCCCACGTGATGATCTCTCAACAGTTTGAGGCAAGGGGGAAGATGTTATGCATGGTCTCTTTTTGGCTGACTTTTTTCTGACACGTGGCATGACAGGATTGCAATTTGGCTTCGTGCTAAGTTTCTGATTAAAATAACGTCAGCATGAAGCAATATCATAGTTGTATTCTTTGTATAGTTAAGTTATAATCTAAACTCTTTTAGAAATTACTTAAAAATAATACGTAGACTAAGTTTGGCGGATTTAATTATTTTAAGCAGAAAAGTCAGCAAGTAGGATTAGTGGTATCCATTTATGCAGTTAGCTAATCATGTTTGAGGGATGTCTATGAATGAGTCGTCAAAAAATAATTCACCAACTTAAATGTCAATGATAATAATACAAGGGATTGCAAAAAAATTATGCCCCTATTTGTTTGTTAATTGCGATTTTGTCGTTAGGCGTGTTATTATCAATACTTGACTGCTTGTTATCTTATCAGGAAATAATATAATCTTAGGCTGAAAACTTATAGCCAGTTTGGCCAAGTTTTTTTGGGTCAAAAATATATATATATTTTTTTTGCCAAAAATACTTTTGACAAAAAAAATTAAGGTGTTTGGCCAAATATTTAAAAGAAAAAAAAATATTTTTGAGGAGAAGCAGAAATAATTTTAAGAAGCAGAAAAATATAGTTTTTCTTCAAAAGCACTTTTATGAGAAACACTTTTGAGAAAAAAACACTAAGAATCAATTTTCAAAAGTTTGGCCAAATACTAATTACTGCTGTGCTTTTCAAATTAATTAGCCAAACACAAACTGATTCTCACCAAAAGTATATTTTTGAAAAACACTTTTAAAAAAAATATTTCTCAAAATAAGTATATTTTAGAAGTTTGGCCAAACATACTATTAGCCGGGAAGAAATATTTGCAATTACAAACTCACTTAACTTCGTACTTGTCCTTTTTACCATTAAGGGGTGCGATCGAATGATTGGGATCCTTGCATTTTTAACTCAAAATCTTTGGTACAAATCTTATAGATTAAAAAGAAAATTAGAGCATTTTACTTCTTTAGTATGAATTTACTTGGTGCGAATTTAGATTAATCGGATGAATACTAGATGATCTAAACCAAAAAAAGAATACTTCATTGCTTTCAATTATTTTCAAATAAACAATATTGGATATGAAAATTTGACACGAAAAAGACAAACCACTAATTGCCAACTACAGCTAGATCTAACCAACTCTTTTTACTGGGATATAAGAAGTTTTGGGCTGGTTGCTCTGCTCCAGGACGATTAGCAAGAAGTTGGTCAAGAACAGGCCAACCCATTAATCATGATCCAGATAAGTGGGGTTGCAAGAAATCACGGGCTATAAATTGGATAGACTTTGCATAAACTCACAAGTCTAATAGTATATGCAATTGACCTATGAAACGTACTATATGTTTGTTCTTTTATGTATAACAATCACCAAGTTGTGTTTTGTATGTTTTTTTATTAATTTTTTTTTTGTTGTTGTTTGATTGTCTGTAGAAGAAATGAAATTGTTTTGAGACCAAGTGAAGGAACAATTTCACCTTTTAAAAATCAAGTCATTATCGCCCCAACATGTAACATTATTGTCAATATGTTATACTTAACTTTTAAGAGAGCCGAATTATAGTGCATTATCTTGCATATTCCTCTAATTTCCTATAACAACTTTTATATCCGTATAACATCAGAGAGTGCTTTCGAAAGCAGTTTTGTTAACTATGATAATCAGTTGAAAACATTACCAAGTACACCCAACCCGTTTAGTAGTTGTGTCCGTGATCTATCTTTCATAATTCTTAAGGATTCGTCGTAATTAGGCTGTAGTCATTTCCTTTTGCCTGAGCTTTTCCTAAACTTATGTTCTCACGACCTTTCCTCATCAACAATTTTTCAGCTCGCTGCCCTAGCTTTGTGGTAAGGATACAACTTAAAGAACAACTTATTCAAATATTCGTTCATAGTGGCTAGGCGGACCGATAAAGTGGCTAGGCGGACAAAGGGCTTATGCGAAAGAGAGCATTGCTTTTCGAGAAGATAGTTCACTTTCCTACAATCCGTGCTCTAGCTCTTGACTCATACGACACTAACATTGGATAAGTTAGTTTAGTTTCTTTTTTCTCAAGGCAATAGCCTTTAATGTCGATACCAATTAGATTAATCTACCAATATACCTATTTGGTGATGTTTACGCAGAGGCGGATGCACATGGGAGGGGGTGGGTTCACGTGAACCCATCCTCCTCTCCGTAAATCATATATAGTACCAATGAATTTCAGCTCAACTACTTAAATTAGCACGGGTGAACCCAAGCTCAAGTGATTATTTTAGTGCATTTTTAAAGAGGCGCACCTTCTATCTTTCAGTTAGGAGTTTGGTCCTATACACTTTCTTCTTTTTAAATTATATTTTAATTAACAAATAGGTTAAATCCTCATGCCCCCATCGTTTTTTCTAATTAAACACTCTATTTTTGTTTCTTTTTTTTTTCCTTTTTTATTGGTTAAATTTTTTTTCCTTCTCTTTCTTTAGTCTTTATTTTGAATTATGAAATTGCTAAACCAAAAAATACATCTCTCAGACATCCTCTCGGAAACTCGGGTCTTTGGAGATCATGGTGCACTCATGCTCTTGAAATCTTGAATACGCCTATACGCCGGTTTCCTCCATAATACACTATAATTTCTACCTTTTCCCCATTATATTTTCTCAAGAATTTTGTTCCGTGGAATTATATTTTTTATTTTTAAAAATTTGTATTGTGAAGCTTAGTCCACTAATGAGCGAAAGTTAGAAGAAGGAAAGACTTTTGAGAAAACTATCCTCTATAGTCCTCAAAATTTTAATAACCCATATTTTTTCTCACTTATACGAAATGGTCCTTCGGCCCAAATATATTATATCTAATAGCCCGAAATGTCTATTTTGTATATTTTTTGTATAGTGACAGTCTATTTTGTATAATGACAGTCTATTTAGTATATATTTAGTATAGTGACAGTCTATTTTGTTTATAATTTATATAATGTCAGTCTAGTGTATATAAATTGTATAGTGACAGTCTATTGTATATAAATTGTATAGTGACGGTCTATTTTGATATATTTTTTGTATAGTGAGAGTCTATTTAGTATACACATTGCATAAAATTTGTATATAGAATGTATCGTTTATCTTGCAATGTATCCATAATATATCATTAATATATCCCGAGCGCTTTTGTGTATCCAAAATGTATAGGATATTCTACAATGTATAAATTTAGTATATATAAAGTGTATTGTGCATTTTACTATATAGTGATATAGTAAAATGTACATATGAAAGATTTTCTAGAATTTAATATTGTGTTAAAAATTACAATGATGATAGTTATTGACAATTTATATCTATTATATAGATTTTATTTGAATGTATATTTGCGTTCTTTGTACATAAAGAGATATTTGATTTAAAGAGTGAAGAACATATTACTGTGTATTAAATAAATAAATAAATAAATCTAGAACATATCTTTCTAGATATTGGGCACCCTCCTATTCTATCAATTTTATATACGCAATTCACAGTTTCCCAATTTGAAATATTAATACCTACATAAGGTGGTATTATAATCACCATTCCTTCCATATAGAAGTAAAGGGCAAGAAAATTATAATAAAATATTTTCTTAAAGAAACCAATTGATATATATATATATATATATATATATAAGATTGTAGCAGGTACAGACGAGTCTACTACTTGAGCAATAGTTAGTTTTTGGTGTATAAAATATGTAAATTCAGGCTTCGGCTAGTAGCTAGTGGCTGTTAAATTTATTTCTGACTAGTGGTTGTTAAAAGTTTGGCCCGAGCGGCCAACAATGATAAAAGCTCAAGACTTTTGGTACGACTGAAACCTTACACCTTACACCTAAGTGATATAAGGTGGAGTCTCAACACTCAACCACTTGAATGCAACTCAAATACTTCTTTTGAGACTACTATTAATAAGTTGAAAGTTGAAATTATAGTAAATAATTCACAAATCTTTAAATAGAATTACAATAACATGCATGTAAGAATGAACTAACGTTTCAGTTATTGAGATTAATAGTATGTTTGACCAAACTTCAAAAATCAGCTTATTCTGAGAAATGCTTTTTTTTCAAAAGTACTTTTTGGTGAGAAGCAATTCATGTTTGGCTTGTTAATTGAAAAGCACTTCTGAGCAGCAACTAGTGTTGACCAAGCTTTTAAAAAGTGTTTCTAAGTGTATTTTTCTCAAAAGTATTTTTCAAAAAAGTGCTTTTAGGAAAAAACTACTTTTTTCTGCTTCTCCAAAATTGCTTTTGCTTCTACTCAGAAGTACTTTTTTTTCTTCTAAAAGTTTGGCCAAACACTTAAACTTTGAAGAAGAAGAAAAAAAGTATTTTTGGCTACGGAGAAGCTTGGCCAAACATGCTATAAGGAAAGGGAAGATCCTTCAGACTGATTTGGGCCCGAAACAAATGAAGATCAACCCAGTCTCTTTGTCACGACCCAACTCCATGTCAAGCCGTGATGGCGTCCAGCACCATTGCTGGACAAGCCAACAGTGAACAACTTAGTGATTTTCCATTCTTTTTCTTTTGTTTATTAAGAAATTCCAACATTTAGCTTTACTTATATTTAAAGCATCTAATAAATAAAGGATTTTTAAGGCAAACAACGGAAACATCTAAAAGCAGTTATAACTATCGAATTACAACCCAAAAATCAAAGTCTACTAATACGTGCCAATATCTGGTGTCACAAGTGTGTAGGCAACTAGTAGAATATACAAAAGATGACTATCCTACTGTCTGAAACAGAATAGACAGATAAAATAAAAGATAAACTATGGCATGCTGCTGAACGGCTCAGAAGGGCAGCTCACCGTGAAGTCTCGGTCAAAATCAGGTATACGCGCCGGGCAAGTAACTAGATGCACCAGCCTCAGATCCTGTACAGTTAAATACAGAAGCATAGTATGAGTACATAAATAATATGTACACAGTAAGTATCCCACCTAACCTCGAAGAAGTAGTGACGAGGGGTCGACTTGACACTTACTAGGCCAATAATAATGTAATTTAAAGCATTATACTAAGCATGAATAGCATGAATGATACTGTCAGTTCAACAACAGGAAGAGATAAGTCTTTCTTTTATAATTAGAATTTAAATTTCAGTAATACCATTTAGCAACTTACATTTCAAGGCATTTAAACAGAATAAACCAGGAAAAATTTCCAAATAATTAGCATGCGCAATTATGGCGAGGTCGTACGGCCCGATCCAATAAATATTTAAACTGTGCACTGCCGAGGGTCGAACGGTGCGAACCATAGATACATCTATTTTTTCTGCTCGCAATCATACATGCAACGCGGTCAAACATAAATTTAAGGAGTTACTCCGCTGGCGAATCATACATGCGACGCGATTACACAAAGAATCTCATAAATTTTTATAGTACTCTCCCATTCTTTTCAAAATACGACATTCAAATGAAAACTTTAAAGATCCCATTATTTTTTCTCAATTCCAAATTCCTTTTGAAACATTTAATAAGTACACTCCATTATGCCCTTCTCAAGGCAAACAATATACATAAAGCAATAATTATATCAACAAGGCATGGTGTAAGCCTAAGACTACCCGAACATAACATGAATAGTAGCTACGTACGGACTCCCGTTACTCCGTGCGTACGTAGCTCCCACCTCCCTCTACAAACATCAACACATATTCATTTAGTTTACCTATGGGGTAATTTCCCTCTTACAAGGTTAGAAATGAGACGTACCTCGTCTCAAAGCCTACTTTCCAATTCAAGAACGAGCTCAAGTCTCCAAATTTGATGCCAAACGACTCGAAGCTAGTCAAATATTACATAAACTAATCAATCTATGCTCAAAGGTTCATAATTCTACCATTTAAGTGATTACCCAACTTAAATTGCAAGATTCCAAAAATTCACCCCGGGCTCACATGCTCGGATTTGCGAAATTTTTTTAAAAAAGTTGTTACCCATAACCTTAAGAACATAAAAATATGATTTTTACTAAATTCCATAACGAATTTCGTGGTTAAATCCCTTTTTTAACAAAAACCTAGATTTTCATCTAAACCCGAAATGTTCACTAATTTACATGTTATAATCTATCCATATACCATGTATTTAACTCACATTTGATAGGAATTACTTACCTCAACTAGTTGATGGAAATTCCCTCTCTAACCAGCTCCAAAATCGCCCCCAAGAAGAGTAAGAAGTGAGCAAAAGTGCTAAGGGTCCGATTTAAAACACACTGCCCTACAACGACTTCCGCACCTGCGGTTAAATTGACGCACATGCGGCTCCCCTTCTGCGGACAACTCGCGCAGGTGCGGACCAAAGCCAGGCTACCTCATATCTCTTCTGCACCCAGGTGATCGGACCTGCGGCCACGCATCAGCAACAAACGACGCGCATCTGCGACACTACCCGCTCCTGCGACACTACTCGCTCTCAGCATGTCCTCCAATATCTGAATTGTCCGCTCTGACTGCCTGTCAGTCTGCGTATGAAACACAGTGCTGAGCTCTACACGGGTCCCCAACTCACTTTGTACGGCTCTCCAGAATTGTGAAGTGAAATGAGGGCCTCTATCTGATATGATGGAAACAGGTACACCGTGCAACCAAACTATCTCCCTAATATAAATCTGGGCCAATTTCTCTGAAGTATAGGTAGTCACAACCGGAATGAAGTGTGCCGACTTGGTCAATCTGTCGACAATGACCCAAACTGCATCAAACTTCCGCAAGGTCCACGACAATCCAACTACAAAGTCCATAGTGATGCGATCCCATTTTCACTCAGGTATAGCCATCTGCTGAAGTAGGCCACCTGGCCTTTGGTGCTCATACTTGACCTGCTGGAAATTTAGACACCTAGCTACATACTACAATATGTCTTTCTTCATCCGCCACCACCAATAATTTTATCTCAGGTCGCGATACATCTTCGTAGCACCTGGATGAATAGAATACCGAGAACTGTGTGCCTCCTCTAGGATCCTCTCCCTCAAGCCATCGACATCAGGAACATATAGACGACCTGGAGTCGCAGAACACCATCCTCACCAATAGAAACGTTTTTGGTGCCACCCTGAAGTACCGTCTCTCTAAGAACTGCCAAGTGCGGATCATAAAATTGTCGGGCCTTGATCTGCCCCAATAGTGAAGACTGAGCAACAACACATGCTAGAACCCGGCTGGGCTCTGAAATATCCAACCTCACAAGTCGCCAGGGACTGAATGTCCAAAGCTAGTGGCCTCTCCTCCGCCGAAATAAATGCCAAGCTACCCATGCTCTCTGCCTTCCTGCTTAAAGCATCCACGACCACATGTGCCTTGCCCGAATGATAAAGAATGGTGATTCCATAATCCTTCAGTAACTCGAGCCATCTACACAACCTCAAATTGAGATCCCTTTGCTTGAACAAATGTTGCAAGCTATGACGATCAATATAAACCTCACATGGTACCCCATACAGAAAATACCTCAATATCTTAAGAGCAAGAACAATTGCGGCTAACTCCAGATCATGCACAGGGTAATTCTTCTCATGAATCTTCAGTTGACGCGAAGCATATGCAATAACTCGCCCCTCCTATATCAACACACAACCCATGCCAACACGTGAAACGTCGCAATATACCGTATATATCCCCAAGCCGGAAGGCAACACTAGAACCGGTGTTGTAGTCAAAGATGTCTTAAGCTTCTGGATGATCGCCTCACAAACATCGGACCAACGGAATGGAGCACCCTTTTGGGTCAATCTAGTCAAAGGTGCTGCAATGGATGAAAAGCCCTCCACAAATCGGCGATAATAGCCTGCTAACCCCAAGAAACTCCTGATCTCAGTCGCCGAAGTAGGACGAGTCCAACTCTAAACTGCCTCAATCTTCTTGGGATCCGCTTTAATACCCTCTCTTGATACAACATGCCCCAAGAATACCACGGACTCTAACCAAAACTCACATTTGGAGAATTTAGCATATAGCTCCTGCTCTAGCAATGTCTGAAGTACCACTCTCAAATGTTGCTCGTGCTCCCCCAGGCTACACGAGTAAATTAGGATGTCATCAGTGAAGACAATAACAAAGGAATCAATACATTAAATCCATGAATGCTGTTGGGGCATTAGTCAAACTGAATGATATCACTAGAAACTCATAGTGACCATATCTGGTACGAAAAGTAGTCTTCGGAACATATGAGTCCCGAATCTTCAACTGATGGTACCCCGACCTCAAGTCGATCTTAGAAAATACCCTAGCACCCTGCAACTAGTCAAATAAATCATTGATACGCGGCATCGGGTACTTGTTCTTGATGGTAACCTTGTTCAACTGGCGGTAATCAATGCACATCCGCATAGTCCCATCTTTCTTCTTCACAAATAATACGGGTGCACCCCCAAGGCGATACATTTGGTCTCACAAACCCCTTTGCTAACAACTCCTCAAGTTGTTCCTTCAACTCTTTTAATTTTTTCAGAGCCATGCGGTATGGTGGGATAGATACAGGCTGGGTGCCTGGAGCCAAATCAATACGGAAGTCAATATCACGATCTAGCGGCATGCCTGGAAGGTCAGAAGGAAACACATCGGCGAACTCCCGTACTACTAGCACTGAATCAATTGTCGGAGACTTTGCGGTGGTGTCCCGAACATAAGCTAGATAAGCCAAACAACCCTTCTCGACCATATGTCGAGCCTTCAGAAAAGAGATGACTCGACTAGCTGTAACCGAGGAACCCTTTCACTCCAATCTCGGTAATTTTGGCATCGCTAAGGTAATAGTCTTGGCATAAAAATCAAGTATAGTGTGGTATGGGGATAACCAGTCCATGCCCCGGATGACCTCAAAGTCGATCATATCAAGTAGCAGAAGGTCCGCCCTAGTCTCATAACAACGGAATGTGACCATACAGGACCGATAGATCCGATCCACAACTACAGAATCGCCCACAGGAGTGGACACATAAATAGGAGTACCCCAAGAACTCACAAGGAACATCCAGGAAATGAGCAAACAGAGATGATACATATGAATAGGTAGATCCTGGATCAAATAACACCGAAGCATCCCTACCACAGACATAAATAATACATGTGATCACGGCATCTGAGGCCACTACATCTGATCTGGCCTAAAACGCATAGAATCTAGCTGGCGCGCCACCTGACTGGCCCCCGCCTGCCTGACCTCCACCTCTAGGACGGCCTCTACCCGCCTGCCCTTCGCCTCTAGGCGGCCGGACGGCTGGTGCGGCTGCTGGAGCTAAAATCATGGGCTGCTGACCCTACTTTGCTACCTTTCCTCGAAGCCTGGGGCAGGATCACTTTATGTGACCCGGATCTCCACACTCATAACAACCTCTCGGTATCATAGACTGCTGCCCCGAAGTGTGACCCTGATAGCCTGAATACCTACTAGAAGAACCCTGAATAGCTGGTGGGCGGTATGAACTCTCTGGCATGTCATTGAAATAAGCACTGGAAGAACCCTGATGAACTGGTGGGCGATAAGAACTCTCTGGCATAGCACTAAAATAGGGTTGCGTCGGAGCACACCGAGGAGGTAGTGGTGCTGAATATGTGGGCCTACTAGGCTGACCCCTCCCGATCTGACCTCTGCCCCTAGCCGGGGCACCTCTAAACTCTCCAGAGAAACGGGCCCTCTTATCCTGCTGCATCTGCTCTCTACCCCTCTGGCGGTAGCCTTAAATCCTCCGAGCAATCTTCACTACTAGTTGATAACCAGTACCCATCTCAACCTCGCGGGCCATACTAGCCCGAATATGGGGGTGCAACCCCGCAACAAATCTCCGCACTCTCTCTGCATCCGTAGGAAGTATCATAAGTGCATGGCGAGACAACTCAGAAAACCTCGCCTCATAATCAGTCACTGACATCTGACCCTGCTCAAGCTGCTCAAACTGATACTGCAACTCTTCCCTCTCGAAGGGTGGAATATACCTATCCAGGAAAAACTGTGTGAACTGGCTCCAAGTTTTGGGAGGAGAATATGCTGGTCTGCCTACAAAATAAGACTGCCACCATCTACGGGCCGTGCCCTCCAGCTGGAAAATAGTGAAGTCGACCCCATGAGACTCCAATATCCTCATGTTGTGTAGTCTGTCCCTGCACCTATCAATGAAATCCTGGGCATCCTCATGACGCTCGCCCCTGAAGACAGGAGAGTGTAACCTAGTCCATCTGTCCAATAATTTCTGCGGATCGCCGTCCGCATTCAGTCTAGGCTCAGGTGTAGCTGCCGTAACTGACTGGGCTCCGCCCACGGGTAGTGCACCCGGGGTCTGATATACCGCAGCTGCGTGGCCAGGAGCCTGAGCAGTAGGGGTCTGTGCTCCCCTTCCCGCCTGAGATGTGGCTGGATCCGCTAGAAATAAACCAGCCTGAGTCATGGTGTCCATGAACCGCATCATACGGCCCATTGTCGCCCCCTCTTTCTCGTGAAATCGGGTTTTGACATTGATAACTCTTTTAAAAGGAAGGGTTATTAAAAGAGAGATTCGCCACCTAACGGATTAAGGTGCGTCGGGGCACCTATTTGCAAATGACTCAGGTTTACTAGTTGCATCACCAAAGATTGGGTAAGGGCTCAAATTACCTTGAGGAGAAGGTATTAGGCACTCCTCGAGGTCCACAACGGTGGGTCTCGGACGAACTCAAATCATGTGAATTAGTCTAAGAGAAAAGAAATAATTTGGACAAGGAAAGAACTATTTTAATAGGAATGTGGGGGAGGGGAGGGGTCCTAAGTTTTTAAGCATAAAGGATCACCCTGTGCAATATAAATAATACTTCGTAACTCCCTCAAGACGGGGTGTTACTCATATTATTCAGCGGGCATAGACTATCATCTCCTGCTACCCGATTACTATCTTTAAGTTGTTTACCTAAAGCGCTCTACTTGATTCTAAGTCGTACTCTATGCATGCACTACCCGTCCCATGCCTATAGTCCAGGAGGCATTTGGACCTCTATTTCAAGGTAGTTCTAGACCTTAACTTAGGTTGCTCAAAAGGAGAAAACTAGGCGACATACAAAAAACAGTTAGGACTTTCAAATAGAAACAAGTATGGGTTCAAGTTACCCTCCATATTTAGACATCAAATGCACGCCAAACTGATTAGCATTAACATATTTTATTAATTGCAAAATCCTATAGGCAGGATATCTATGTGATATTGACGAACGAGCAGACAGTCATATACAAAGTCAATTTCTTAATGCGATTATTAGGACTTACAAAGTTTGCCTACTGATTTTAGCATGATACAATTAAGCCTACCAGCATGGTATGTAGGTGTTTTGTGCGATAGTAAATAGTGGCAGGTCACATAAACAAACCTAGAATTATTTGTTTTAATCCTATAAGCATGTTTTCTAATGAAGGTAACAACATAGAAAACAGGCATAAATAAAAATTAAACAGATTCAGGCATACATTCTATAACTTGATCTAGTTTGAATCCTATAGGCATAATTTCTATAATCTGAACAGTTTTGAATCCTATAAACATGATTTCTACAATCTGAATAGTTTTTGAATCCTATAGACATGATTTCTATAATATGGACGAAACAGTATGCAAGCAGAAATTTACACACACATCGGACCATATCATTTCTATAGGCATGGTTTGTAATGGAACATAATTGAGCCAAACATTGAGCCTATGGACATGGTTGCTAACACATAAGGACTGAACACAATAAGACACTTTAGAAGCATGATTTCTAACATATAACATCCAACATCACAGCATTAACCCTATAGGCAGGATTTTTACCTCCACTTTATAGCAAGTATAAAATAAGAACCATTTTTCATTTTTACTAATACCCCAGAATTGTTATTACAAATAATTATTACAGACCCAGAATTGAATGTAGTAAATTACAGAATAAATATAACTATAGAGAGCCTACAACAGACCCAAATACACCTGGATAGGCTAGGCCTTCAACAGCTCCAAAAAATAATAGCCAATTGTTGAGTGATTCACCCAGTGAACATATATCAAGGCTGAGCATACAAAACCCAATACCATAGTTCGTCTGAGTTCCCAAGGGCTACAAGAACCCAGGGCAATGCTCACACTAGGGAGGTTGATCAAAAATAAATCAGGGAAAGATTAGGGATCGGGTCCTAGTGTGTCAGAGTTCGCAAGGGTCTCACATGAACCCTGAGCAGTGCTCACACTAGGGAGGTCAAAGGACAGAACCTAAATATCCTTGGCTTTCAGCCGACTAAGAAAAAGAATTCAGAAGGACAAGATAGTAAAGGAATAAAATGGAGTCAAGGTATTTCACTGAAGGACATGATTCAAATTGAGCATATACACACAAATAACATGCATGCTTGAACCTAGGCAGACTTAGTCAAGTTTCAGGAAATAAACTCAATCACATGCTAACAAGACAAGTCATAGGACAGATTTATAATGATAAAGGGGGATTCAGATTAAGTTAAGTGCAAAAACTAGTGTCATAAGAAGAAATCAATTAGCAACAGATAAGGACATGTTAGGAACTAATTATGGCAGTTACTAGGGGTGTCAAAATATAATAAAAATAAAGTCAAACATGCCACATTATGATGCACTCAGAAACAAACTTGTTATCCTATTAAGGAACACATCTATACCTAGTTAACTATTCTATAGCAGGAGGAGATGAGAACATGTTCAAAGAGAAAGATAATAACAAACTTAAACTTCAAGAGATTGCTATCGGTGACATATAGGTTAAGCAGAATCGAACTAACAAACTCAAAGTAGATTTAAGCATGTCTCAAACTACAAATGTAGTAGCATTTAGGATAACATAGTCTAATTGAAGTAGCACATTAAATAAATAATCAGAATAAAATGGCAGAGATATGATAACTCACCAGTTAAGATGAAGCAAGGAAGAAGAAAATCCAACAGTATTGTGAGTATCACCAAACAAAGCAAGAACTTAGCAATTTCTGGCCTTGTCTGTTAGCCGGCCAGGAATAAAAAATACTAAACAAGTGTATTCAAGAATGAAAAACGTACAGTCTTAGTTTATAGTATTTTTTTAAGGATTTTCGAACTTAACCAAAGGGGAGTGGGTAGAGGTTTAAATAGCGTAGGAACTAAACACATAAATACGGAAATATAATTAATTCAAACAATCAGTAAAGAAGAAAAATTTTGAAACCCTAGTTTTTAGGTAAACTCCACAAAATCGGCAGAAAATAAAGGCAAAGAATCACATATTATATAAAATGAACATAGACATGAATAGTATTCACAAAACATAGAACCGAACCAGATTTGGTTCAAATTAAAAGGATCTGAAACCCTAATTTAGGGCAAGTAAAAATAATCGGCAGAAATAGACAAATTCATATATAATAAGGCGAATATATACGAGATAGTACTTAATATTAAAGCTTGAACCAATTTCGGTTCGAATCAAAGAGAATATGTAAACCCTAACCTTAGGGTTAAGTATGAATCAACAAGATACGAACAAATCAGACTCACACGGTGCAAAATAACGTGTTTGGACTTAATATCGTCCAGATTCAAGAGATGACGATTAATATTATCTTGCATCTTGCATATTCCTCTAATTTCCTATAACAACTTTTATATCCGTATAACATCAGAGGGTGCTTTCGAAAGCAGTTTTGTTAACTATGATAATCAGTTGAAAACATTACCAAACACACCCAACCCGTTGAGTAGTTGTGTCCATGATCTATCTCCATAACTCTTAAGGATTTGTCGTAATTAGGCTGTAGTCATTTGACCTTTTTCCTTTTGCCTGAGCTTTTCCTAAACTTATGTTCTTACGACCTTTCCTCATCAACAATTTTTCAGCTCTTGTACTAAACAATCGCTGCCCTAGCTTTGTGGTAAGGATACAACTTAGAGAACAACTTATTCTATTGATCTAATATTCATTCATAGTGGTTAGGCGGACAGATAAAGAGGATCATCACCTTACTTAATAAAGGGCTTATGCGAAAGAGAGCATTGCTTCCCGAGAAGATAGTTCGCTTTCCTACGATCCATGCTCTAGCTCTTGACTCATACGACGCTGACATTGGATAAGTTAGTTTAGTTTCTTTTTTCTCAAGGCAATAGCCTTTAATGTCGATACCAATTAGATTAATCTACCAATATACCTATTTGGTGTCGTTTACGCATAGGCAGATGCACATGGGAGGGGGTGGGTTCATGTGAACCCATCCTCTTCTCCGTAAATCATATATAGTACCAATGAATTTCAGCTCAACTACTTAAATTAGCACAGGTGAACCCAAGCTCAAGTGATCATTTTAGTGCATTTGTAAAGAGGTGCACCTTCTACCTTTCAGTTAGGAGTTCGGTCCTGTACACTTTCTTCTTTTTAAATTATATTTTAATTAACAAATAGGGTTAAATCCTCATGCCCCTATCGTTTTTTCTAATTAAACACTCTATTTTTGTTTCTTTTTTCCCCTTTTTTATGGGTTACATTTTTTTTTCTTCTCTTTCTTTAGTCTTTATTTTGAATTATGAAGTTGCTAAACCAAAAAATACATCTCTCAGACACCCTCTCGGAAACTCAGCTCTTTGGAGCTCATGGTGCACTCATGCTCTTAAAATCCTGAATACGCCGGTTTCCTCCATAATACACTATAATTTCTACCTTTTCCCCATTATATTTTCTCAAGGATTTTGTTCCGTGGAATTATATTTTTTATTTTTAAAAATTTGTATTGTAAAGATTAGTCCACTAATGAGCAAAAGTTAGAAGAAGGAAAGACTTTTGGTACGACTGAAACCTTACACCTAAGTGATATAAGGTGGAGTCTCAACTCTCAACCACTTGAATGCAACTCCAATACTTCTTTTGAGACTACTATTAATAAGTTGAAATTTGAAATTATAGTAAATAATTCACAAATCTTTAAATAGAATTACAATAACACGCATGTAAGAATGAATAACGTTTCAGTTATTGAGATTAATAGCATGTTTGGCCAAATTTCAAAAATCAGCTTATTCTGAGAAGTGCTTTTATTCAAAAGTACTTTTTGATGAGAAGCAATTCGTGTTTGGCTTGTTAATTGAAAATCACTTCTGAGCGGCAACTAGTGTTGGCCAAGCTTTTAAAAAGTGCTTATAAATATATTTTTCTCAAAAGTTTTTTTCAAAAAAGTGCTTTTAGAGAGAAACTATTTTTTTCTGCTTCTCCAAAATTATTTCTGCTTCTACTCAAAAGTATTTTTTTTCTTCTAAAAGTTTAGCCAAACACTTCAACTTTGAAAAAAAAAAATGTTTTTCGCTTTGAAGAAGCTTGGCCTAACATGCTATAAGGAAAGGGAAGATCCTTCAGATTGATTTGGGCCTGAAACAAATGAAGATCAACCCAGTCTCTTCTAGGCCCAGAGGCTCTATAGGCCCAATTTCCTAATACGACGGCGTACGGACAGCAAAAGTTAAATTAGCAGAAGATAACGAAGGCAATCCAAATTCAAAGGTTCCAAACAGAACCAGAAAAAAAGAAGAAAACCTGTGGAGTGAAAAAATGTCAGCCTCGGCGATATTCGGGTTGAAAATGGCGGTGTTGCCGCGTTCTTCAACTGCATCAACCACCGGACTCTATGGCGGAGCTACCAAGTTGGCGGCGGCGCCGAAAAGTTTTGGAGGATTGGCAATTGAGTGTTCGTCAAGGCCACAGAAGAAGGCCACAGCTCACCACAAGAAGACGCGGCCACGCAAGACTCAAGCTTGGGACATTCGACGTGGGCCCGCTGTTTATCCTCCATTGCCTACCTTACCTCCTGAGTGGTCATTTGCTACTGATGAATCGGGTCAACCCGCTTCTGCTGGAGCTTCGGAGCCCAAAACCGAGTAATTTTCTGTAATTGTTAATTTGTCATTTGCGCTTTGAATAATGGTATTTTCCATTTGATACTTGAGAATTTTCACTTACTATTTTGCTCTTGCCCGTTGAATGTTACTACTTGTTCAATTTTAGTCTTTTAGGCTTTGGCAGGTGATTAGAACTGTTTATCATAATTACGAGTTTCTTTTCGGCGTAATGAAGTAATTATACAAGTGCGATTATTATAGTGTAGTCTATGTGAAATTGTGACTACCTAACATGTTCTAAAAAATGTCTTTGCTTGTGCTAACACAAAACATAGATGATAAACCGTGTACCTTCCGCTCTAAAGTTGTGTCCGTGTGACCTATAACCTATAAATTATGAGTTCGAACTTTGTAAGCAGTTACTAATATTTGTATTACATCATATTCTTTGGGTGCGGCCCTTCCCTGACCCTATACTTAGCCTTTTTTTTTTGACCTTTCTAATGCTGAAAGATATCCTAGTAGTTGCTTAGTCGACCTAAGCAAGATTTTCAATAAATTAATATGTTATGCTATAAAGTCAGCTAGTTAACTTCGTTTGGTTTATAACTGGTTAAAACTCCTATTGATGTAAGATGACTCGATTTTAAGCCTAACTTCCCTTTCTCTCTTTCTTTGTACAAAAATGTTTTAGAAAGCATGAAAATATTCTGATTTTTATAATGCATATTCTTATACATCAGCTAAATCCCAAGTAGGAGAATTGATTATACGTTGCTAATGCTCTTCTTCCTGTCATATTGGTGAGTGGAAATGGGAGTAACCTAGTGACCCGGCATGGACAAAACTAGCCAAGATTAGGGGTCAAATTGTGATACACTAATGCTTGCAAATTCCAGATATCTCTTGTTTTGGGTTTTTGAGTCTACCAAGAACACAGACTATTCACTTTTGTGGACATTGTAAAGAATGCTTACAACAAATTTGTTAAACTGCCAATTCAGAGTTTGCTAAATAACATAACCTCTTATTTCTCCGGACTAAGTCTTAGAAACAGAAAACCGAAGGGAGAACAACGAAGGAACAGCGTCGCAAATTGCAAACTTGAGTGTAAAAGCGAGCAATACCCATGTTTCCCGAGGAACAAGAAATGTAGAATCAAACATTTCTCCATTTTTTTACGTTTTTGTCAGTTAAAAAAGTTCTATCAGAAAGCATTTTCCCCAACAAATTGAATATTTTTTGAAAAACGAAAGTTTTTTCTCCTTTATCACCTTTTCGTTTTATACGTGTTAGAACTTACTAGAGTGTTTTCAAGAACACATTTAACTACTCTTGTGTTGGGCATATTATGTTTGTGCTACAAATCCTGCTTATTCAGATGCTTCATCAGAAGAGCAGAGGCAGGCAGGGGTAAGGACTCCATTGCAGCATTAAGTAAGGAGTTGGAGGCGTACTTATCGAGGAGCAACTCGATGATGGTGTCGAGCAAGTGGAGCACCCCACTCAAGAAGAAGAACAACCTCAAACTCTGAGTATATGAGAGAGGCCAAGGGTAGAGTCATGTAGGTACCCTTTCACAGAGTATGTCCTAATCAGTGATGAACGAAAGCCAGAAAGTCTTAAGGAGGTGTTGTCCCATCCAGAAAACAACCAGTGAATGAAAGCCATGCAAGAAGAGATGAATCTCTACAAAAAAATGGCACGTATAAGCTGGTTGAACTTTCAAAGGGTAAAAGACCACTCAAATGCAAATGGGTCTTTAAACTCAAGAAAGATGGAAATGGCAAGCTGGTCAGATACAAAGCTTGATTGGTGGTAAAAGGCTTTGAGGAGAAGAAAGGTATTGCCCTGGTTCTAAACTTGATAATCTGAACATTAATATAAGTAAGCACTCTGGTTAAACTGTTAAAGCTCGTCAAAGCTCTCGAGCTTTTACATCTTGGATTCGAAGTCTCTCCTTTGCGTTTAACACGCTAAACTGTGTTGCAAAGCTAAGGTGATTCAGAAACATTTTCATCGCAACAGCAGCAGCAGCAAATTCAGTGTAATCCCACATAGCGGGGTCTAGGAAGGATAATGTGTACGCAGATCTTACCCCTATCTAGAAAGTAGAGAGGTTATTGGCAAGAGAACACGAAAAGCCAAACTTCCCCAAGAGTTGGAGTACAACAGAAAAGTCAAGAATGTACATGTATGTTCCTACTGTAAAAGGCATTTTTACAAGGTGGCATATCTTTTGACTACTTATCAAAGACCACCCATCCGAGAATGCAGACACAGCAGGGCTATCCCTACAAAATTCCACCCCAACCAAAAGAAAGAATAGAACTGCTCTATGCCCCCCAAAAAGAAGGGGAAAAAAAAAGACAGCGGAAACTAAGCTGGATCCCAAGGTCAGCAATTGGATTTGTGTTTCCAAAGAGCAACCTTCATCCAGCATTCTTGCTAGAAGGCTAATGGAACTTCTCTGCACTTCACCACCGCATCTTCTACCAGCTTTTAGGAATTGCACAGTAATCAGTTCTATCCTCCACGTACTGGCGGGTGGATAAATTCCTTCTGATACTTTCACTGGAAATAATAGTTAACCAGAAATGGATTTCTCAATTCCTCATTATCTCTGCTTCACCAGGCTGAGGAGAAAATCAGTAAATATGTGTTCATATTCTGGCATTTTCCCATAACCTGCAGCAAATTATAAATATGTTGTAGTCATGACTTTCAGGTGAAAATTTTCTCGACAATCTAACTACTTTTAACACTAGAGAGTGTAATTCCCCTTAGAAGGCTTTGCTTACCAGGAAAGTAATTAATATCTATGACGTAAAACCGATCTTTGGTCCCAAGCTCCCTAATTATATCCAAGTTGAAGAGCCGGAGACCCTGCACAAAACATTGCAATAATATTATATAGAATTTTTGCCTTGTGTCACAGCAGAACAAAAAACATGAAGACAAGAATATAGAAACTGTAAAACAAGCACCAATCATCATTTCCAACACAGATCATTATGGAAAGAGAAAACAGAAAGTAACGTACCAGTCTGCGCCGAAGTTCCTTAGCAAGCCTCTCAAGTAATGGCCGTGGAGGAAGCTCTGCAAAGGAAAAAAAGTGAAAATAATCATATGACCACTTTCTATGATTTACTTCAGGTCTCTACAGCTACATATCCATAATTAAATGCTATCTCCACAACACGTATCTTGCCGAGGAGTATACTATTCACCAAGGTAAGATGGCAATCACTGGTCCGATTCACTAAAGTGAAGTAAATACAGTATGTAACAGAGCTCTATATCTTTAGCTTCTAAACTTCGGACTTAGAGACTGAGTGCTCTATCTGCTAACGACTTCAAACAGAATTATATACCAGAGCACCATCATGACTGAATACCTTCTTAAATAATCCTTTCTTCCTTGTAAACCTTATAATACAACATCGTCACAATGTAATTCATCTAAAGCACTTGCAAGAACTGATAGAGGAAGGTTATTAACCAGCAAATACTCTCTACATCCCAGTTAATCAAACCTACTCTAAATTGCAGGGTTCAAGAATAAAATATTAAAAGCATTAGTGTATTGTGTTTGTTAAATAAGTGTTTAAACAATAGTCTAAAATGTTGAAGCAAGAGCATTTCCATTTCAAGGAGTAAGGGACAGATTTTCTGATGAATAAATTAAGAAAAAGCCCTAGTTTATTGGGGCGAAGAAAGTGCAAAAAGGTAAAAGCTTGTCACCAAAGGTTCAAAATCATAGTTAAAGGAACTCCTCCCAAATTCCTGTGACCCCATGATCCCAAAGTTTTTAGCAGGTCATGGTCCTAGAGAATTATCAACAAGATATGCCTTGAGAATTAGGGAAGTCCAACTCTTCAAATGATTAAATAAAAAAGAAATATAAAAAACAACTTATTATTCATCTGTTTATTCTTTTGGTGTATGCCATAACGGTGCATCTATATATCTAAAGCAACTATGATGTATTCAATTTATCTAGAAACAGAGAGTAGTTGAGGGAAAAGATGGCTCACCCCCAACACAAGGGTCTAAATCTGCTTCATCAGCAGATGCAGCAGCACAAGAAACTCTTGGGAATCGAAAAACCCCAGGGTTTTTTGACAGCTCACGTTTGCTAACATCAGGTAAACTGAATCGTCTAACAACCTTAATTGCTTCCCCGACAATGTATACCTTAAACAGAATTCCTCCTACAAACACAAGGAAAAAAAATACATAAGCAGCAACTAGATGACTCATAAAACAACTGCACATTGAAGACACAAGTTCAATATTTCAACTAATATACGTACCATGGTTGATAAATTCCTGTAGGACAAGTGGGGGTTCAAGCATCTGAAGAGAGAACTTATCATAGGCTAGCGACAACTCATGGGACTTAGCAGCCAAAGGCTTTGCAACTGAGAAGATAAAAGCAGCTTAATTCAGGAAAATTGTGTGAATGGATCACTTTGCCTACATATTGCTCAAGTTTGGAAGACGTCTTGTTCAAAGTATTCAAATGCGTCCCCAGTAAGTTACACAGCTTCAATTTTGATGCCTACACCTACCTTTACCGAGGTATGAAGCTTATTGAGTTTAAAAAGTGGCAACTGCCCACAGATCAGTTGATAAAAGACGAAGAGGAAAAGAATACATACCAAGAGGAAGTCTCAGACCAGCTTTACTCACTGCATCTGAAATAGATGAAGAATCTTTCTCAATAACCAGTTGCCTTGGAACACCAACTTTCCCTATCAAGCAATCAAAAACAAGTTAATCCTTCTTTTTTTCTGGTTATATGGTAAACCTCAAACCCCCAGACAGCAGCCCGACATTGGCCAATCATCAATGGCCACAATTGCATGTAACCTAAGCAGTAATAATTATCAAATGGTCATAACAAGACAGGAAAAATTACCGTAGCTATCCGACAAGTTCAGGTCTGCAACATCTTCAAGCATGTATTGGCGATTGTATACATGCTGTATGGCATCCGGAGGGTCGAGAACTGTGACATCTGGATGTGTTAGCCTATATTCCTTCATATAAAGCAAAGAAAGAGGTAAGGAGGAAAATAATAGTGGTTCTCCAATACATAGTCAGTTGATTAAACTAGATGGCTCTACAGAAGCAAACAGCAGTTAAACCCCAGGATGTAAATAAGGTGATCGGAGCACATAGTGCATTCGCCTTTTTAAACTATGACAAAACTAGTATGAGATAACAGTGGAAATATAGTAGCAACAAACAGTCCGATTGAGTTGTGACTTTCAGTTCAAGTAGAATAAATCTACCATTTCACCATAAGAGAATAATGACCAAAATAAGTGTATTAAGAGTTGAGACAATTATTTTCAGCGCAAGAGCACTCTATCAGTGAGCTATTACGCACTCTTTCAAGGGTGGCTATTCTCACAGCTGCACTTAACGGTCATTCTTCTAAAAGAACAGACTCAAAATTTCATGATCCAGCACGGTCAAGTAACCAACACGCAAGTCAGATAAGACAACATCAAACAACAACAACAACAGCAGTGATCCCAAGCAAGTTGGAGAACATCAAAGCAGCACCTAAAAGGAAAAATACCGAAGATTATAAAACATTGATTAGGTTAGTGCTCTCCTCTTAAGCTGATATAAGGATTGGTGATGAGCCTGGAAAAACAGAATCCATTTATGGAAACCAGGAATCCTATCTGCAATCAGCTAATCTGTCCACGAAGGAGACATATTTTCACTGTCCACGATTCATGACCGAGGGAAGAGATAGCAGTCTGCAAGTTATGTCAGATGGAACAAGTTTAAGCAAAAAGACAGCTCGTCTCACCAACCACTGCCAATGCATGTCTAATCCACGTAATTGCATATATTGTAGCCTATAATTATTACAGATTTGTCCAAACATGCATGTCAACTGTTTCTTACAGGATTCTGTGAATAACACACAAAAAAAGAAAGCTTTCAAATGAACCAACCTCGAGAATACGCCGCCACTTGCTTCCTGACAACTGCAAGAAATACAGAGCACGAGAATGTCAGAAAAGACAGACGGTGACATATACTAGAACGACATTCTCAGGGGAGAAGCTATAACGCTTAGCTATACAGGCATATACACGCAAGAAAGTAAGATGTTTTGGAAAAGATATTTGATGATGTGAATAGAATCAAAACATAAAGCATATACATTCCAACAAGAAGGAGAAATACACTGAGGAATTAAAAAAGGTGGAATAGTTGCCTTATGGAGCACAATATCAAAAGGGCCTTGATCTGAAAGGGGTTTGCTCTGATCAATAGCAACAAATAATATTCCCTTAGCCCTGCATAATTTATGAGCAAGGTTAGCCACCAGGTTGCAATTGCATTTTGAATCTACTTGGACATTAGCGTAAGACTTGAGCAAAAGAAGTTTAGGTAGAAAATTGGTTGAAGCGAAATCCAGGTAATGGAATGGAGGAAAAGTGAATGGGATCATCATTCATCAGTTTTAAGTTTAATTTCAGTTCTGGTTCTCGGAGACATTTGTAACTGTAGTTAAATGACCAACTTTACATTTCAGAAAGCAGAATATAATAGGGGTAGTTCAACAGCAGCCATCATAGAGCATTCACAATCCAAAGTATGTAAATTACTTGCACAAGACTGCATTAGAGAGCACTATTTGATAATCACATGAAGGAATGGCAATTCAATGAGGCGGGACCAGGCAAAGAAAGCTTAAGTGGGGCATGGATGGCGAGACTCTTAGCAAAGATACGCCGGCTATATTTTCCTTCTCTCCTAGAAAAGTGGCACAAATGAACATGTTAGTTTTAGGTTTTCAGACCTCTGTGAATCTGTTCTTCCCCATGTCTCTCTTATCTCTCTACTCTCATTTAGTTCCATGTTCCTAAAGGCAGAATCTTCAAGAACCCAACAGAGAAAAGAATGAATGAGCTAATCAACCAGCTGGTCCACCTCATACTTAGAGGAGGTCACATGCAAACAAAATTTTCTTTGAAGCACTAGGTAATGCAATTCCAGCTTCTACCTAGTCATTAAGCCAAAAAGGGTGTCAATTCTGATGTTGCAAGAACTATGGTGCAAAATGTGTTCTACTCACATGCCTAGGATGTCACACATTTTGTAGAATTTTGGTCCATATACAACAGTTTACATGAAAATTGGCGGGGCAAGAATCGGAAACGACGGAAACAGATGAATGAAAATAACATTCAGTTTGAAATAGAATAATGGAACGATAGAAGGAAAATAAAAACATGGCAGGCGGGGCACCCAGTGATGGGAGTAAAGCTTCGACAACCCAAAACCACCTTGCCCGCACCATTGTCATGCCTAGATCAACACAGTCTTAGGGGTGCCAGAATCTGAAGAAATACCATCATCAAGAAAAGGAAAAACAGACTGGAAGGTTCAATTCCTCCCACCCCCGAAAAAAGGGAAGGAAATAATCCCTCTGCTCCTAAAGAATGGGGGTTGGAGTGCGAGCATCAGTGCATCTAATTTTCTTTGTATATGTGTACATCAATTCCTTAATTTAAAATTACTATAAATCACAAATTTTCATAGTTAAAAAAATTTAACAAGTATTGATAAACAGTAGTCATGGAAAAAGATGTTTAACCCCAAATAGTAAATGTGCTGTATGGAAAAGAGGGAGAATAAATAAAACCTGAACAACAAAGACACTTACAATCAATTGAAATGTCCACTAAGTCCACTATGACTAATTAACACAGCATTAGTTAAGGGTCATTTCATAGAAAGCGACCAGTAAATCAATTAGTAATATTTTCAAGAATTTAAAATTCATATATACTAGCACCAAAAATATCTATCTGTCAGAGGTTACAGACCCTCCAGAATGTTCTCCAGCTATGTTGGCCACACAAAGTAAAAATGGAATATTCTTATTCCCATAATCTACTACTGTTCTAAATTCAAGAAGCTCAAATATTTCTATGAAAATGAATCAACAGAAAAAAGAAGAAAAGATTACCTAGCAAGACATTCAAGCTTAGGCTGCAAAAAGCTCTTAGTTTTCTTGGAAGTAAGAGCATAACCCACCACTATAGTTTTCTTGGACTGTACTAACCCACCACCTACCATTTCTGTTTGATTTTCCTCTGTGTTAATTTCTTCCTCCTCTTCCACTCCCCTCTTGTACCCAACTATTTCACCCTTCATCCTCATTCCCCTTAACCCACAAATCTCACTCTCCTTATTACTACACCAACCAATTCAAGAAAGAAAATTTATCCAAAATAATCAAAAGAGATTTTAAAAAGTTTAAGTCTTTAATACCAGAATCACAAATTGAAAAGCTTGTACTAATCTTTAATCCCAGAAACAAAAACAGAAAAAGTTAAGATCTTTGAACCCGAAAACCCAAATAGAAAAGAAAAAGAAAGTTGTGATCTTTCTACGTTTTGTAGCTTGGGTTATCCTTAAAAGGATTCTTGAAATGGCGATATAAGCATGTGGAAAGTGCTTTGCTTTAGAAGAGATGCCGGAAATGAAAGGAGAGAGAGAGAGAGAGAGTAGAAGAGAGTCGGATATATATAGGAGAGAGAAATGGGGATACACGCGTATAGATTTGAGAAGTGATAGAAATTGCTTGGGTGGGTGTTGTTATTAGCTGTAACAGTAAATATTAGACTGCTCAAACGCAACGCGTGGATGTATTTATAGGGGATATAACGCTTCTATACTCTATACACATAAAGTTTGGCTCATACCTTAAAAATGGGTAAATACATAGCAAATTTTGCACTTGTTTTTTTAAGTGAACTAAGTATAAAATATCTAAAATCAAAGTTTTTTGATATTTTTAAGTGTTTTATGGCCCATAAGAACTTACTTTGTGGGCTTATTATAGATCAATTCACGCGGGTTGATGAATCGTTTCGAGCTTAGTTCAAAAAGTAAACGCTTGATGTTTAATTCGAGAGCTTGCTGATAGGTCAATTGTTGTGAATTGTCGGTATAGGGTCTTGTTGATGGGCTGTGTAAAATTATGTTCAAGGGGTGATGGTTAGGTGTACGAATAAAAGTTTCACATTAATAGTTAGGAAAAAAGTTACATAAAAAGTGCAATAAAACTCTTAGACATGAGGCCTTTTCAAGAAAATCTTATAATTTGACCTAAAACAAATAATATCATGTCATAATAATATTTGGTTGGTCTATCTCAACATTTGCCAAGTAGTGTGTTAATATCTTTTCTTCTTTTTACTGCTTTATAAAATAGTTGCTAATTCCACCGTATGAATGCTTTACATATATTGTTACACTATGCCATGAGGTTCACCTAATTGATTGAGGTTTCTAAAGTTAACAACAAATCTATAAGCATAATGTTTGCTGTTTCTAAGATATTTTGTGATAATCAATTATGTTGGAAGCTTACCCTTTAATCTACACCCTATTAGCGTTTAAAAAATAAAACGAAAATACGTAAATTTAACAATTTATGTATGTTATGCATTTCTGAATTGGTAAAATTCTTTTCAGAATTTGATTGAGGTGTGAATCACGAGTTATGATCAGTAATTATTATGCGTATGTAATAGAAATTACTTTACTATTCTATAATGAATGGAATCCACATGGTCTTCATGTGTTGGACCTTATCTTGAATAGTTGGACATCATTTTTCTGATATATACACACACACACACACACACACACACACACACACACACACACACATATATATATATATATATATATATATATATATATATATATATATATATATATATATATGTGTGTGTGTGTGTATATATATATATATATCTTATTTAATCACAACAAAATCAAGATTTGTTTACCATACGTACCAAGTTGGCAACGTGCATATCCTACTCTGAAGTTTCTTCCTTTTCTTTTTCTGTGCTTTTTCTTTATGTGGAAGATTCTATTGCTTGAGTTGATCCTATATGTCAGCTTGGGATAAACAATTATATACATAAAAATTAATTTTTTAATTTCTTCCAAATAGCAACAAAAATAGACTACTATTCTCTAACTTTCGCCCCAATTGTTAATACTCTAGATAAATTTCAGAATTATATCTAATGTTGTATGACTAGCTCATTGCAGAATATGCAACTCTAATTATACAAAAATAAGGAATTGACCAAAAAATATTTATAGAGATAAAAACTAACACTTTTATGCTAGCTCTATGTTCCAAGTTCCAACTCTATGAATTTGGCCACCAACTGTAATTTGCTAGGTTTTTGCGAATTCTACATCAACTCTAATGACTATGTTAATAATAAAAAAATGTATAATGAAAAGGAATCATAATTCACAAATCACAAGTGACAAGACTAAAGTTTAAACTCAAAAACAGATCTGATAGGATAATTTTTGAATTTTTTACGAGGCCAAACATCTTTTTCGTGGCATTGGTATTGAGACACACAAAGAAAATGACGAGGACCGAACTCTTTGTTTCACGATACCTATGGAATGCAGAGATCGACGAATTTAGAATTTCAAAAATATGTGTGTGTGAGATATAACAAAGAGATGAATTCGTGATTTATATTTGACTTAGGTTCTTACAATGAATAAATTATATTTTTAAAATTATAATTATAGGTTAAGAATTATCATCATCATCATCATCATCATCATCATCATCATCATTATTATTATTATTATTATTATTATTATTTGGCTTGTAAGTTCCTTTATCCAATTATTTGTATTAGTTTATTTTATTTCACAACTCTTAAGTTACGATTTTTTTTTCTTGTAAAAACAACTGTCTTTGTAATTAAGTAAATCAATTATCTTAATGATAAATTTAAATAGATTTCAATTGTTAGACTTGGGGATTTTGAAAAAATAAACGAAAGAAAGAAAAAAGTAAAAATTAAAATCCAAGAGGGGAGACAAGTCATGCTTATCCCCATGGATGGACCTAATTCTAGAAGAAGAAATAAAAAAACAATAACACAGACATGGGATTTGAACCTTCAGACTCAATTCTAGAAAGAAAGAAAAAATAACAATATAGACATGTCATAGGACTGGTGCATGCGCATATATATATATATATATATATATATATATATATATATATATATATATATATATAAAGTAATATTAAGAAAAATACAACATCATTATATAAGGTCTAGAGAGAGGATCAATATGAGTTCACGTGAACCATGCCCCTTCCCTTAGATACGCCAATCACAATTTTGTTTAATGTGTTGTGTTCAGGGGCGTACACAGAAATTTTTGTAAGCGGTGTCGATATTTACATAAGAGTGTAAAATAAATAACGTTAATTGTTATATTTTTAAACGATTTATAATCTTAGTGCATTAGTTTTGTGGCGTGTTAACTGTTAAGTTAGAAGAGATCTTGAGTTCAATTCTACTTAATCACAATTTTTAACAAGAGGCTCTTCAAATATTTACCAAAAATATGTTCTTGCTCAATTTCGAACCTCCGACCTCTTAAAGCAAAATCAGAAAACTAACCAACATACTAGACGAGAATACATGTCAACTGGTGTCATTTTATATTTATTATTCATTTCGACACAATATAATTATATATGCTTAGTAAAATTTCCCAACGAACGCTTCTTCCAATGTATGTCCACCCCTCGTTGTGTTAACATTTGTTCTTCTTTTATCTTGTGTTAGTACACTTCAACCAAGCAAATGAAGCTGGACTCTACTATACTGTATCAAATTAAACTCGATTATGTAAATTCATACTGTTTGAGTCGCATCATTTAAGTGAAAAGACAAAATCACTTATTCTAACAATAAAACTTAACTAACTTTTTCTTGTTTCATGAACTAGCTAGATGCTTCTAGGAAGGAAAAAAAGAAGAAGAAACTTATATATAATGAGATTATTTTTTTCGATCGAGCCGATCATTTTCAGGATCTAATTTCAGTTTCTCTTAGATCAATCTCGTTTCAAAAATTATAATCCATCTAGGACTAACGAATCATAATTTCAATTTTTTTAAAAAAACATATTGATATTATTTGTCAGTGTCAACGCAATTACTAAGAATGTATATACTAACTGAATATGCGTATTTTCATTATATAGTCATCATTACATTTGCTAACCGTCATCTACTTGTTAAGCAAGAAAATTAGGCCAAATTGTTTTTACTTGTACTACTTGAAAATGATATTTTTATCTTGCATGTTTCTCCTTCTTTCTTTAGTTTCTTCTAACAAGTACTTTTCAGTACTTCATTCCACGTAGTAGGGGAGATCATTTGCTAATTTATAATTAGTTAACAGTAACCTTGTGCCTCTCCAGGACAAATTGCATATTAATTAAGAATTAAACATGTTTTGTTGGGTTAGGTACTCCTGTTAAGCTGAAGTTGATATGTTTGGATGAACGAATTAAGTTGATAAATATCATTATTAATTAACTACGTGGGGTTCCATTTCAATTAAATAAACAGATCATGACTTCATGCAGTTAATCTCCTTCGGAAGAGGATTAGTACTATTAATTAGACGAATCAAATGTCATGTTTTAGTATTATTACTTTCTTGGTTGCCATGTACCAAACCCTAAAGCTTCTAGGTTGATAATTAATTCTTCTATTTTTATGTTTCTACACATATTCAATAACGAATCTGGTCGACTTTTCAGGTCCAATTCCATTTATTTTTGTTGAATAAATAGGAAAAGAAATAAAAACATTTGGTCACAATAAAGAGAGACTAGAAATTAAATTTATTATTTAAAGGCCTTTTCGATAATCCTTAATTCTTTGAGTTCACTCATGCAGCCTATTTATAAGCTTCTTCGGTTATCAAATAATTGGATTTTAAAAGTAACTCAATCCAATCCAATCCATTTATTAAACAAATAAAACAAACTCAACAAACAATATTTCAAATCCGATGCTTCTGAGATGCTTTCAACACTAACTAATCCTTAATGACTTGTACTTTTAACACTAATTAATCCTCAATGACTTGTTTAAATGAATTTGTTGAGATAATGTCTCATAAGCAGTGCCTTAACAAAAGGCTTTTATCAGTTTTGTCTATGTCACTAGCGCTGAGCATAATTTGGTAAATATCGAATTACCGTTCCGAAATCGAAAATTTTGGTATTCGGTATGGTATTTGATTTAAGTTTTAAAAAAAATGATATTAGGTATGGTATTTGGTATTTTAAAATAAAATACCGAAATACCAATACCATACCGAAATATATATTATATTACACAATATACATTTTATTAATTATAACATAAATATAAGAAATTCAAAATTTTACTTTCCTTTATTCTCTAAGTTCATCAAATAACTCTAAACAAGTAACAAGACATTTCTCTAAATTTTCTCTCTCTAGCTTGGTATTTGCTGGTTTTGGATAAAACTTTTGTCAACAAACATTTTTAGTTTTGTACTTTTGAGTACTTTAATTAAGAATATTTACCGTCTATGACTCTATGCACTAGTTAGTATTCAAACCGAATAAATCGAAGTTACTGAACCGAATAAACCGAAATCGAAAGGAGAAAAACCGAACCATACTGAATTTTATTAAGTACGGTATTAGTATAGTATTTTACGAAATCGAATATCAAAAATACCGAACCAAAATATCTAAATACCGTACCGTACCGACCGACGAATACCCCTACTTGTCACAACCTATGAAAATATAATTAAGTAAAAGAAAAGGAACAAAAAAGTAGAAGATGAGCCTTATCTGATAGTTTTGTCCTATACCCAGAGGGGATATTGATAAATAAAATTGACACCTTAAGTATGCGTATGCTTTCGAACAGACTTCTGTTATAATAATAGACGCATAATATAAAACAAATTTGATTAAATTAAGTAGGATGATTATATTAGGGTTAACTAACCTTCTAAATATTACTAGTCTACAGAGACATACTACAAAAAGGTGGGATTTTGTGGCGACCTGAATTTCTGCAAATTCAAAATATATATCGCTAGGGAAAATCTTTAGCGGCGACTACAAGGCCGTTGAGTCGACTTCGATGGCTAAAGATTAATCGTAGCGACTATTGACCAAGAACGGTCGCCAGGACGAGAAGAATATACAGCCCAACAAGAGTGTATTATTTTAGGAATACCAATAACTTTTTTAACCGATACAAATTGTGAAACCGATCACGCAAATTTTCAATTCCAGCGAATGATAATGCTATTTGATAAAAAAAAATATAAATTTTGGTTCAAATAATTAAATTTATGTAAGTAAGGGTTAATCTTAGCTAATAATAATATCCTTAGATGAGTTTTTTAAATAAGCAATAAATATTGTGCAAGTACGGTCGGATAATGGCAATGGTATGTAGTGAATATTCCACAAATCAGAATTAACAATGTAGCATTTAATAACAATAAATAACAATAAATGATATTTAAGTAAATAAAATGAATGTGTCACCCAAGAAAGGATGGAATGAGGAGATGTTCTTTCTGACAATGATGAATAATATACAATCCCTTGAATATTTGAGGTATTCTCGGATCTAGTGGAAAAGTGTAGACAAGAAAAAGTGATGTTTGTATCTTAGCAAATGAGATTCGATTCTCTTTCTCAAGTCAAAGTGTGTTTTTTACAAATGAATATCACATGTCCCCTATCATTGTCTCTTTTTCTATTTATATGGGACATGTTCCTAAGAAATCCTAACAGTACAAGTGTTGAGAATATCCACTAGAATATTCTCTTTAATATCCTATCTTGAAAACTAGCCATTACAGCTCTGTCAACGGTACTCGACCTCGACCCTTGCTGATACCTCGACTACGGCTCTTGTTGACTCTACGACCACAAACTTCACTGCTTCTTGGGCCATTTCGACAAACGACGACTTGGGAACTCTTCCCTTAGTACTGTCTTGGCTTAAATATTCTAAAGATAAATTTTGACCCATACAATTAGTCCCTCCGCTTATTGAGGCCGGTTTCAGGCGGGTTCGATGAGAAGATCTTGTTCGTTGTGGTCGAAACAATCGAGCGAGCTGTGCAAGTCGTGGTGGTCACAGCGAATTGGCAACGTGGCCCTACGCGAGGCGCTCATTTCAAACACTTCAATTTTTCCGGGTGATTTGTGGGAGTCATGCTGTCCACGAGTTAGAATGAAGTCATGACGTCATGCGTTATTATGACGCATATTCCCGATGTGTTGCTTCGTTTCGCGTGTGACCTCTGATTGAACCTGCCGCTTCGGGTCTGCTTCCAGTAATGATGAACCGTTTTCGGTCCTGGTGCCAAGACACTTATAAATAGAGGTATTTGGCTGCGATTTTGAGGTTTAGGTTTTCTGTTGTTTTGAAATCTTATATCACTCTCTTGCTCTTTTCTCGCTTCGAACCTCTCTTCTCTGTTCTAGTGATTTGTACTGCTCTTAGATCTTCCTCGTTTGATACCTCTCTTTCTTTTATCAAAATATGTCTAACATGCCTTCTCAGTCTGGTGAGGGAAGCGATGCGATACCTTTGGCAATGGTGTTTCCCCCTCATTGTGATGACCCAAAATATCATCTTTAAATTTAATAAGTAATTCTATGTTCTAAGACCTCGAAAAGCACCATTTATCATTCCTCGACTTGCGTGCGCAGTCCATAAAATTTTCCGAAAAGGTTTCATGTGAAAAATGAATTAAAATGTGAAATAGAGCTTTAAAACTCAATTGAGTTGACTTTGGTCAACATTTTTAGCAAACGGATCCAGATCAGTATTTTGACAGTTTCGGTAGCTCCGTATCGTAATTTGGGACTTGGGCGTATGCCCAGAATTTAATCCCTAGCTCAAGTTATGACCATTTAACGGAACTAGCAATTTAAACGCTAAAGACTTCCAAGTTTGACCATGGGGTTGACTTTTTGATATCGGAGCCGGAATCCGATTCTGGAAATTTGAATAGCTCTGTTATGTCATTTAGGACTTGTGTGCCAAATTTGAAGTCATTCCGGATTCATTTAATATGTTTTAGCACGAGATTTGCAAATGAAAAAGTTTAAAACTCAAAGTTCGAATCGGGGTGTGAATTATAATTTCAGCATTGTTTGACGTAATTTTTGACCCCGAGTAAGTCCGTATTATGTTACGAGACTCGTTGGTATATTCGGACGGGGTCCCAAGTACCACGAGTGTGACTCGAATCGAAATCGGAACAAGAATTGGACTTAAGCAAAATCTGAAATTTTGCCTTCTGTTGTAATCGCACCTGCGGATTTTTGACCGTAGGTGCGAGCTCGCAAAGTGAGCCTTCCATCGCAGAATCCTCCTGGGCAGGCTGGG
This sequence comes from Nicotiana tabacum, assembly GCF_000715075.1. Classification (NCBI taxonomy): domain Eukaryota; kingdom Viridiplantae; phylum Streptophyta; class Magnoliopsida; order Solanales; family Solanaceae; genus Nicotiana; species Nicotiana tabacum. The sequence continues at coordinate 26,518,767 of NC_134091.1, forward strand.
CAAAGGTCCACAAGTGCGGAAACTTGCACGCACCCGCGTGTCCGCAGAAGCGGACTTGGCAATCACAGAAGCGGAAGGCAGTGCAGGTGCGCATTTTTTCTCCGCAGGTGCGAGGCCTCGCCTGACAGCCCCATTTCGCAGATGCGAGCTCGCATGTGCGAGTCCAGGCACAGAAGGTGCGGAAATGCTTGGGCAGTGTATATATCGAAGAGTCCGATATTATTTTCACATTTTGGTCGTTTTGAGCTCGGTTAAGGCGGAGTTTTGGGCGATTTTCTCAGGAAACATTGGGGTAAGTGTTCCTTATCCTATATTGATTATATTTCATGATTTCATACTCGTTTATATCATGAATCCATAAATTTATGGAAGAAAAATCAGATTTTTCTAAAATCTTCCAAAAATAAAAAATTTAGATTTGAAGGTCCATTTAATATCGGAATTGGATAATTTTTTTATGGTTGAACTCGCAGCGGAACGGGTGTTTGGATTTCGTGAGTTTTTTCGGGATTTGAGATGTGGGTCCCACTGTCAAATATTTTAATAAATTTTGGATTTTTATTCGAAAAATTAGTAAATTCATATGGAATTAATTCCTATGATTCGTATTGAGTATATTGAATTGTTTATGAATAGATTTGAAGCTTTTGAAGGCAAATTTAAAAGAAAAAGCTGTGGTTGAGTAATTGATTGGAATTTGCAAAGCGAGGTAAGTGTCGTGATTAACCTTGACTTGAGGGAATAGAACCCTTAAACTATTTATTATATGAAATGCATGTGAACGACGTATAGGCGAGGTGACGAGTGTCTATACGTAGTCAAATTAATTATTTGCATAATTACTTTAAAAATCATAAATTGTTTAAATCATGAATTAATAATTATAATAATTATTTCTCTCCTATTCTTTGTCAAATATTAATTCTTGAATTCCTGCATTAATTGTTACATACTATTTGAATTATGTGTCTTAATTGTTATTTGACATTTAGCATATTAAATATTAAATTGCCTATTTTCTCGCTGATTTTCTTAATAATTTGCCATTTGTCATTGTTTGTTTCATAATTAAATCATAATTATTGTATGCTTGTTGTCTTATAATTTTATATTAATTATTGCATTTATTGGGAAAATTTCTTCTATAAAAATTAGTAAATGGATATATTGGGGGATCGGGTTGCACGCCGCAACAGACTTATTAAAAAGTCCATATTGGAGGATCGGGTTGCACGCCGCAACAGACTTATTAAAAGTCCATATTGGAGGATCGGGTTGCACGCCGCAACAGACTTATTAAAAAGTCCATATTGGAGGAATGGGTTGCACGCCGCAACAGACTTATTAAAAGTCAATATTTGGGGGGATCGGATTGCACGCCGTAATAGACTTATTTAAAAGTCAATATATATACTTGATTAAAAATAACTATATGAGGATGAAAAATGAATATATTGTGAGAGCGGGTTGCACGCTGCAATAGAATTGAATGTGAATATATTGTGAGAGCGGGTTGCACGCTACAACAGAATTGATGGCAATGATAATTGGTTATAATTGCTGAGTTGCCTTCAATTATTATAAATGAATTACCTGATTTATTCCTATTATTGTTGTTGTTACTAATATTGCGTACAGGTTAATATAAGTGAACCGCCTTAGCCTCGTCACTACTTCGTCGAGGTTAGGCTCAGCACTTACTAGTACATGGGGTCGGTTGTACTTATACTACACTCTGCACTTCTTGTGCAGATTTTGGAGTTGGTCCCAGCGGCGTACCATAGACTTGCTCGGATTTCAGCTACTAGAGGAGACTTGAGGTATAACTGCATGGCGTCCGCAGTTCTGAAGTCCCCGTCTATTTTACTTTAGCTGTGTGTTTATTTCTAGACAGCTTTATTTTATTCAGACCTTTATTTGTATTTATTCTAGAAGTTCGTGCACTTGTGACACCAATTTTGGGATGGTATTTATACACCATTATTTTTATGGATTATTCACTACATTTCAGACTTTACTTCCGCATTTATTCTTTGTTATTAATAAATTTAAAAATTATTTTAAAAATGAATAATATTATTTTAACGTTGGCTTGCCTAGCAAATGAAATGTTAGGCGCCATCACGGTTCGAAGGTGGAAATTTTGAGTCGTGACAGTTGGTATCAGAGCACTAGGTTACATAGGTCTCACGAGTCACGAGCAAGCTTAGTAGAGTCTGAAGGATCGGTACGAAGACGTCTGTACTTATCTCTCAGAGGCTATGAATTTTAGGAATAATATCACTTCTTTCTTATTCTGTCATGCGATTTTGTTCTATCATCGATGATTGAACCATTCTACTCTTATTCTCTCGCAGATAGTGAGAACACGTAATACCTCTACCGATGGACAGGGACCAGAATCCCTGATGGCAACTATGGCTAGGGGTAGAGGTCGAGGCCGAGGTCATGCTAGAGGCCGAGGTAGAGCTCAGTACAGAGCTCGAGCAGCTGCACCTGTTGTAGAACCTCAGGTGGACCTTCAGGAGGAGGTTCCAGTTCAGAATGTACCAGCTGGACCAGTTCAGGTCCCAGAAGGATTCATAGCTACTCCAGTGCTTCAGGACGCTCTAGTCCGTTTGGTGAGTCTTATGGAGGGCGTGGCCCGGAATGGTACATTTCCAATGGAACCAGCCATTTCACAGGCTGGGGGAGGAGCACAAACTCTTACTACTCCCGCTCGGAGCAGATGACTCCCTAGAATCAGGCTCCAGCAGCCCCGCCAGTTGGGGTAGTTCAGCCAGTTGTTGCGGCACAGACTGGTGATAGGCCCGCCATGTCTTTTGAGGCCTTATTGAGACTGGATAAGTTTACCAAGCTCTTTCTAGTTCACTTCAGTGGTACACCTTCTGAGGACCCACATGATTATCGCTGCCACGAGGTGCTGCAGAACATGGGTATAGTTGAGACCAATGGGGTTTATTTTGTTGTATTTCAGATGACGGGTTCCGCCAAGAGATGGTGGAGAGATTATACATTGACCAGACCAGTTGGATCGCATGCACTTATATGGGAGTAGTTCTCTCAGCTATTTCTGGAAAAGTTCCTCCCTATCACACTGAGAGAGGAATTCCGCAAGAAATTTGAGCGTCTACAGCAGGGCAGCATGACTGTTACTCAGTATGAGTCCCGTTTTGTGGATTTGGCATGTCATGCTCTCCTTTTACTACCTACGGAGGGAGAGAGAGTGAGGAGGTTTATTGAGGGACTCACTTACCCTATCAGACTTCAGATGGCCAAGGAGACCAGAAGTGACATTTCTTTTCAGGCGGCTGTTAATGTCGCAAGGAGGATCGAGATGGTTCTTGCATATGAGAGAGGGAAGAGGTCCGATAAGAGGCCTCGTCAGTTCGGTGGTTTCAGTGGTGCCTTGTCTGGAGGCAGGGGTAATTTTGGTAGTGGTCATCCTCCTAGACCGTTTCATTCATCACTTCATGTATCTCCTGGTGCTTCAGGGAGTCACGGTCCTATTATGCCTTACTCCGGACAGCCAGTATTCATTGCACATTCAGCTCCTATCAGTGCTTCACCACTCCAGAGTTATTACAGCGGTTATCCGGCCCATTTGGGTCAGCTTCAGCTTCAGCATCCACGGCATCAGGATGGGTGTTATGAGTATGGGAACATTGGTCACATCAGGAGGTATTGCCCTAGATTGGTGAGTAACAGATCTCGGCAAGATTCTCATGCCATCATACCGGCACTGGTTGCTCCACCTCCTGCTCATCCAGCTAGAGGTAGGGGTCAGGCAGCTAGAGGTGGAGGTCAGGCCATTAGAGGTAGAGGTCAGACCGTTAGAGGTGGAGGCCAGCCAGTCAAAGGCCGTCCCAGGGACGCAGTTCAGAGTGGTGGGGCCCAGCTCCGATTTTATGCTTTTCCAGCTAGGCCTGAGGCCGAGTCATCTAATGCTGTGATCACAGGTATTATTCCAGTTTTCCATAGAGATGCTTTAGTTCTATTTGATCCAGGATCTACTTATTCCTATATGTCCTCCTATTTTGCTTCATATTTGGTTGTGCCTTGTGATTCTCTGAGTGCTTCTGTGTGTGTATCTACACCGGTGGGAGACTCTGTTATAGTAGATCATGTCTATCATTCGTGTGTGGTTACTATTGGTAATCTTGAGACTAGTGTGGATCTTCTACTTCTTGATATGGTAGATTTTGATATCATCTTGGGTATGGATTGGATGTCTCCTTATCATGCTATATTGGATTGTCATGCCAAGACAGTGACCCTAGCTATGTCGGGGGTTACCTCGGTTAGAGTGGAAAGGAACTCCTGGTCATTCTGCCAGCAGGGTTATTTCTTATCTGAAAGCTCGGCGTATGGTAGAGAAAGGGTGTCTAGTCTATTTGGCTTATATTCACGATCCTAGTGCGGATGTCCCTTCTATGGACTCAGTACTAGTTGTTTGTGAATTTCCAGAAGTATTTCCTGCAGATTTGCCGGGGATGCCACCCGACAGATATATTGACTTCTGTATTGATTTGGCTCCGGGCACTCAGCCCATTTCTATTCCACCATACCGTATGGCCCCGCCAGAGTTGAAAGAATTAAAAGAGCAGTTACAAGACTTGCTTGATCAGGGATTCATTAGACCCAGTGTCTTGCCCTGGGGTGCACCGGTATTATTTGTAAAGAAGAAAGATGGCTATATGCGGATGTGTATAAATTATCGGCAGTTGAACAAGGCCACTATCAAAAACAAATATCCGTTGCTAAGAATTAATGACTTATTTGATCAGCTTCAGGGTGCCAAGGTATTTTCGAAGATCGATTTAAGGTCTGGGTACCATCAGTTGAATATTAGGGCATCTGATGTCCATAAAACAGCTTTTCGAACTCGGTATGGGCATTACAAATTCCTAGTGATGTCATTTGGGTTGACAAATGCCCTAACAGCATTTATGGATTTGATGAATCGGGTGTTCAAGCCTTATTTGGATTCTTTTGTGGTTGTATTCATTGATGATATCTTGATTTACTCCAGCAGTCGAGAGGAACATAAGCGGCATCTTCGAAGTATGCTTCACACCTTGAAGAATAATCAATTATATGCCAAGTTTTCAAAATGTGAGTTTTGGTTAGACTCAGTTGCCTTTTGGGGGCATGTTGTATCGGCAGAAGGCATAAATGTGGATCCTAAGAAGATTGAGGCTGTTCAGAATTGTCCTAGACTTACTTCAGTTACAGAGATCCGAAGTTTTCTGGGTTTAGCAGGTTATTATCGTTGGTTCGTGGAAGGGTTTTCATCTATAGCAAGCCCATTGACCAGGTTGACCCAGAAAGGTGTCCCATTCAGATGGTCAGACGAGTGTGAGTTGAGCTTCCAGAAGCTTAAGACCGCTTTGACTACGACGTCAGTGTTGGTATTACCCACAGGTTCAGGATCGTATACGGTATATTGTGACGTATCTCACATTGGGCTTGAGTGTAGTATTAATGCAAAATAGCAAGGTAATTGCATATGCATCGCGGCAGTTGAAAGTTCACAAGAAGAATTATCCTGTTCATGACTTAGAATTGGCAGCCACTGTTCATGCGCTGAAGATTTGGAGGCATTACCTCTACGGTGTCTCGTGTGAGGTATTTACTGATCATCATAGCCTTCAGTATCTGTTCAAACAAAAGGATCTTAATTTGAGGCAGAGAAGATGGTTGGAGTTGTTGAAAGACTATGATATCACCATTTTGTATCACCCCGGAAAGGCCAATGTGGTGCCCGATGCTTTGAGTAGAAAGGCTGTGAGTATGGGCAGTCTTGCGTATATTTCGGTTGGTGAGAGGCCATTAGCTGCAAATGTTCAGACTTTGGCTAATCAGTTCATGAGGTTAGATATTTCAGAACCCAGTCGGGTTCTAGCTTGTACAGTCGCTCGGTCTTCTTTATATGAGCGCATCAGAGAGAGGCAATATGATGATCCTCACTTACTTGTCCTTAAGGACACGGTGCGGCACGGTGATGCCAAACATATTACTGTGGGGAAAGATGGGGTTCTGCGAATGCAGGGTCGTATTTGTGTGCCTAATGTAGATGGGCTTCGTGAATTAATTCTTGAAGAAGCACATTGTCCAGGTATTCTATTCATCCAGGTACCGCCAAAATGTATCAAGATTTGCGGCAATATTATTGGTGGAGGAAAATGAAAAAGGATATAGTTGCATATGTAGCTCAGTGTCTGAATTGTCAGCAAGTTAAGTACGAGCATCAGAGACCTGGTGGTTTTCTTTAGAAGTTAGAAATTCCTGATTGGAAGTGGGAGCATATCACTATGGATTTTGTTATTGGGCTCCCATGGACTCAGAGAAAATTTGACGTAGTTTGGGTCATTGTGGACAGGTTGACCAAGTCAACACATTTCATTCTAGTGGTAGTTACCTATTCTTTAGAAAGATTAGCTGAAATTTACATTCGTGAGATTGTCCGCCTTCGCGGTGTGCCCGTGTCTATTATTTCAGATCGAGATACGCAGTTTAACTCATATTTCTGGAGGGCTGTACAGTGTGAGTTAGGCACGCGGGTGGAGTTGAGCACAATATTTCATCCACAGACAGACGGACAGTCAAAGCGCACTATTCAGATATTGAAAGATATGCTCCGCGCTTGTGTTATAGACTTTGGAGGTTCTTGGGATCATTTCTTGCCACTTGCGGAGTTTGCTTATAATAATAGCTACCAGTGGAGCATTCAGATGGCTCCATATGAGGCATTATACGGAAGGCGATGCCGATCGCCAGTTGGTTGGTTTGAACCGAGAGAGACTCGGTTGTTGGGTACCGATTTGGTACAGGATGCCCTGGATAAGGTCAAGATTATTCAGTATCGACTTCGCACAGCTCAGTCTAGGCAAAAAGTTATGCCGACCGTAAAGTTCGTGATATTGCATTCATGGTTGGAGAAAGAATATTGTTCCGGGTTTCACCTATGAAAGGTGTAATGAGGTTCGGAAAGAAGGGAAAGTTGAGCCCTAGGTATATCAGACCCTTTGAAACTCTTGAAAGGGTGGGTAAAGTAGCCTACAGGCTTGCATTACCACCTAGTTTATCAACGGTTTATCCGGTGTTCCATGTGTCTATGATCCAAAAATATCATGGTGATCTGTCCCATGTGTTAGATTTCAGCTCAGTCCAAATGGACAAAGATTTGACTTACGAGGAGGAGCCAGTGGCTATTCTAGCCTGGCAGGTCCGACAGTTGAGGTCTAAGAGTTATCCTTTAGTTCGGGTGTAATGGAGAGGTTAGCCGGTAGAGGCATCTACCTGGGAGTCTGAGCCGGACATACGGAATAAATATCCACACCTTTTTCCCAGCTCAGGTACTTTTTCTAACTCCGTTCGAGGACGAACGTTTGTTTTAGAGGTAGAGAATGTGATGACCCAAAATGTCATCTTTAAATTAATAAGTAATTATATGTTCTAAGATCTCAAAAATTACCATTTATCATTTCTCGACTTGCGTGCATAGTCCGTAAAATTTTTCGAAAAGTTTTCATGTGAAAAATGGATTAAAATGTGAAATAGAGCTTTAAAACTCAACTGAGTTGACTTTGGTCAACATTTTTAGCAAACAGACCCGGATCAGTGTTTTGACAGTTCCGGTAGCTCCGTATCATGATTTGAGCTTGGGCGTATGCCTGGAATTTAATTTGGAGGTTCCTAGCTCAAGTTATGACCATTTAACGGAACTAGCAATTTAAAGGCTAAAGACTTCCAAGTTTGACCACGGGGTTGACTTTTTGATATCGGAGCCAGAATCCGATTCTGGAAATTTGAATAGGCTCGTTATGTCATTTAGGACTTGTGTGCCAAATTTGAAGTCATTCCTGATTCATTTAATATGTTTTGGCACGAGATTTGCAAATGGAAAAGTTTAAAACTCAAAGTTCGAATCGGGGTGTGAATTGTAATTTCAGCGTTGTTTGACGTGATTTTTGAACCAAGTAAGTCCGTATTATATTTTGGGACTCGTTGGTATATTCGGATGGGGTCCCAAGTACCCCGAGTGTGACTCGAATCGAAATCGGAACAAAAATTGGACTTAAGCAAAATCTAAAATTTTGCCTTCTGCTGTAATCGCACCTGCGAATTTTTGACTGCAGGTGCGAGCTCGCAAAAGCGGCCTGGGCAGGCTGGGCAAAGGTCCGCAGGTGCGGAAACTTGCACGCACCCGCGCTTCCGCAGAAGCGGACTTGGCAATCACAGAAGCGGAAGGCAGTGCAAGTGCGCATTTTTCCTCCGCAGGTGCGAGGCCTCGCCTGGCAGCCCCATTTCACAGATACGAGATTTTTCTCGCAGATGCGAGCTCGCATGTGCGAGTCCAGGCACCGTAGGTGCGGAAATGCCTGGGCAGTGTATGTATCGAAGAGTCCAATATTATTTTCATATTTTGGTCGTTTTGAGTTCGATTAAGGCGGACTTTTGGGCAATTTTCACGGAAAATATTTGGGTAAGTGTTCCTTATACTATATTGATTATATTTCATGATTCCATACTCGTTTATATAATGAATCCATAAATTTATGGAAGAAAAATCAGATTTTTCTAAAATCTTTCAAAAACGAAAAATTTAGATTTGAAGGTCCATTTGATATCGGAATTGGATAATTTTTGTATGGTTGAACTCACAGTGGAACGGGAGTTCGGATTTCGCGATTTTTATCGGGATTTGAGATGTGGGTCTCATTTTCGAATATTTTAATAAATTTTAGATTTTTATCCGAAAAATTAGTAAATTCATATGGAATTAATTCCTATGATTCGTATTGAGTATATCGAATTGTTTATGAATAGATTTGAAGCTTTTGGAGAGAAATTTAAAAGAAAAAGCTGTGGTTGAGTAATTGATTGAAATTTGCAAAGCGAGGTAAGTGTCGTGGTTAACCTTGACTTGAGGGAATAAAACCCTTAAACTATTTATTATGTGAAATGCATGTGAACGACGTATAGGCGAGGTGACGAGTGTCTATACGTAGTCAAATTAATTGTTTGCATAATTAATTGAAAAATCATAAATTGTTTAAATCATGAATTAATTATTATAATAATTGTTTCTCTCCTATTATTTGTCAAATATTAATGCTTGAATTCGTGCATTAATTGTTATATGCTATTTGAATTATGTGTCTTAATTGTTATTTGACATTTAACATATTAAATATTAAACTGCCTATTTTCTCACTGATTTCCTTAATAATTTGCTATTTGTCATTGTTTGTTTCATAATTAAATCATAATTATTATATGCTTGTTGTCTTATAATTTTTTATTAATTGTTTCATTTACTGAGAAAATTTCTTCTATAAGAATTGATAAATGAATATATTGGGGGATCGGGTTGCACGCCGCAACAGACTTATTAAAAAGTCCATATTGGAAGAACGGGTTGCACGCCGTAACAGACTTATTAAAAGTCAATATTTGGGGGATCGGATTGCACGCCGCAATAGACTTATTTAAAAGTCAATATATATATATATACTTGATTAAAAATAACCATATGAGGATGGAAAATGAATATATTGTGAGAGCGGGTTGTACGCTGCAACAGAATTGAATGTGAATATATTGTGAGAGCGAGTTGCACACTGCAACAGAATTGATGGAAATGATAATTAGTTATAATTGCTGAGTTGGCTTCAATTATTATAAATGAGTTACCTGATTTATTTCTATTATTGTTATTGTTACTAATATTGCGTACAGGTAATGTAAGTTACCCGCCTTAGCCTTGTCACTACTTCGTCGAGGTTAGGCTTAGCACTTACCAGTATATGGGGTCGGTTGTACTGATACTACACTCTGCACTTCTTGTACAGATTTTGGAGTTGGTCCCAGCGGTGTACCATATACTTGCTCGGATTTCAGCTACCAAAGGAGACTTGAGGTATAACTGCATGGCGTCCGCAGTTCTGAAGTCCCCGTCTATTTTACTTTAGCTGTGTGTTTATTTTCAGACAACTTTATTTTATTCAGACCTTTATTTGTATTTGTTCTAGAAGATCGTGCACTTGTGACCCCAATTCTGGGATGGTATTTAGACACCGCTGTTTTTAAGGATTATTCACTATATTTCAGACCTTACTTCCGCATTTGTTCTTTGTTATTAATAAATTTAAAAATTATTTTAAAAATGGATAATATTATTCTAACGTTGGCTTGCCTAGCAAGTGAAATGTTAGGCGCCATCACGGTCTGAAGGTGGGAATTTCGGGTCGTGACACTCATGAGGAGAATGTTTATGTCGCCGTCGAGGTTGGAGCCTTTCTGTTGGTAAAGGAGATAATTCCTCGCAACCCTGATTCCAGATCCGACTTCACCAAATTACTTGAAGCTGACCCTGGAGCCTTTCGGTCAGTGATGACGGTAAACGAGTTAGAAAAACTTAAGGCTAAGTTCGGCCTTCCCAATCATGTTGAATTAATCCCAGCTGGGTGGGACACGGTGCAGGTCCACCGTCTTGGGTACTGCACCTTCTACGCCTACCCCTTCTAAGGCCTTCTACGCCTACCCCTTCCAAGTCGGTTACACTCTCCTACGGCGTTTTCCCAGCTCAGCTCGCATCATATGTTTACAAACTTATAAGGATGCTCACCAAATTTGCCGAGCTAGCCGAGGTCGAACTCACACTTCGACACTTAATACATATGTTCGCCCCTAGCTGTTATAGGGGGACATTGTTGAATCTTCGCCACCGAGGAGGCAAGTGCTTGGCGGTGAAGATGGACGACAAAGCCAACCGCCAATTCTGGTTCAACTTCTTCTTCATCAGAACCAAGGACGTGGTGGCCAACGTCGACAGTTTTTCTGAAGCTTGGAATTGTGCTCGTAAGTACCTAATTTCCTAGTTTGTATGTATTTGATTTTTCTCATGTGCTTGGTCGTGGGCTTTGACCTCTTGTTCTTATCTTATGCAACCGAAATCTCGCCTCCTCCTTTGGTCGAAGATATTTCTGACTGGGTTGGTCGGCTCCTCCCTTACATCGTAGGGATCCATGAAAGGTTAGGTTTCTTCAAGAGGTTTGGGCCTGCTCTCCCTTTGACTGGTAAGTTCCTTTTATCACCAGTGTTTTAGTTCTTTTTTATTTTTGTTTACCTTTGCCGATCTTTCCCCTTCTTTGTGTTTTTCCTAGCTTCGGCCAGGTTGATCTTCGAAGAGCTTGAAAGCTCCCGCACCCTCGTTTCGAAAGAGGAAAGCTACTGTGTCTTCGGTCCCTGCCTCTTCTTAGACTGCGACTGCTTATGTTCGTGCCCCGGTCCCTTCTTCGACTGCGGCTGATTCTATTCATGCCCCGGTTGCTCCAGTGGCTGCATCCGAATCTATCCCTTCTTCGGCAGTGGAGACTTCGGCTCCTCCCTTGTACCGTCTTATCGATGAGGACAAAGAGCCTTTGCCTAATGATGAGGATCTGATGCCTCGTAAGAGGAGGGCCATGGACGTCGTGGGGGAGAGGTCGGCGGCCACCGATATGGGAAACTGCAACTTTGTTCTTCGGGAGATAGCCATAGTGAATATCAGGGAGAGCCCGGAGGCTAGTCCCGAGACCATTTGTTTGGAGGATATGGATGTATGGACTGAGAGGGCTGCGATCGAAGGCATGGTGGGCCGTGATGGCTCAGTTCTTCAAAGACATAAAGAGGCCTCGTCTTCCGGTGTTGTGGCAGACGTACCTCCTTTGACTGATGATAGAAGTAAGGTTGTTGCCGAGGAGGATGTTGGATCCGATTACAGACGAGCTGATGATGATCGATGAGGGGCTTACTCAGCTTGAAGTGAGGTTGGAGAGGGATTCGAGGATTATTACGATCCCGATGGATCATAATATTCTCGTGAATACCGAGCAGATTATCCCTTCCCTTGTCCCTCTCAGTTTTGATGTTGAGGGTACAACCCTCAAGGATATGAACGACATTGACATGTTGAACTACATTGTCGGCCTCGCCCTTCGGGTAAGTACATTCGCTATTTTGTTCTTTCACAGTCTCTAACTTCTTTTGTTCATTTTGTTGATGGTCGTCTTAGAAACTGAGAGTGCTCGTATGGAGCAGAGGCATAAAGACATCTATGTGAAGTTGAAGGACAAGTAATTCATAGTCCTTGAGAAGTACCGAGAGCTTCAGTGTCAGCTTCGGGAGGGCGGCAATATTGTGCCAACTGAGGGAGGACTTGAAGGCCAGGGACAAGGAGCTGGTGCAGATGGTAGGGAAGTGCAGCGTCCTGGAGGGGATGTTTAGGAGCAAAGAGGAAGAGCTTAAGCTCACCAAGGGGTCGAAGCCCAGTGCACCGATCTCCAAGATCAGGTGGTTTTGCTCCGTGCCTCGGTTGAGCAGTGTCAATTCAGGGCGGAGGCTCTAAGTGACGAGGTTGCTGAGAAGGTAGAGGATCTAGAGAAGGCAGAGTCCGCTCGGTCAGAGGCTTTGAGGAAGGCGGAGTCTCTTGAGGTGGTGATCCGAACTCTCCGTTCCGAGCGAGAAAATGACTTAGAAACAGCAAAGCTTAAAGAAGAGTGGCTCGATGGGAGGATTGGAGAGTTGGAGAAGGAGACTTCTGGCCTCTATGATCGAGTTGCTGCTCTTGAGGCTGAGAAGGCCCGATTACTGGGAGTTTTCGTACTTCAGATATTTCTAATGTTCCTTGGGAGTTGTATGAGGAGTGGATTCATGCCGAGGCCCAGTTAGATGTCTTTCGATATTTGCATGTGGCGGGATCCGTTTCTGAGGCTGCCCTCGAAGATGCTCGTGTTAAAGCTCATGAAGTTCGAGTCGCTTGTGGGTATGATCCTGCTACGCCTGAGGTCATTGAGGACGAGGGGGACGAGGGTGTAGACCAGCTCGAGGAGAATGCCTGGTATGATGCTACATATCCTGAGGGCGAAGGTGGTGACGGCGAGGGTGTTGATGGTCAGGGTGGCGACGCTGTTGAGGGCTAATTCGGCGAGGATGTTGAAGGTCGTGATAGTGGTGGCCAGTAGTTTTCTCTTTTGGTTTTTTGTATATTTTTTGCCGGCGTCTTCACGAGCCTATTGTAAATAGTTTTAAGTATATGAAATATCAAAGTTATTCCTTGCATCTTCTTATTTTCCCGTTGTTTATTTTATGTACTTGTGTATATTTTTGTTTCTTTGTTGGGATGTGGCCGAGGGCCGATAGGTGTTTGTTCGAGCGAGGTCGAACTTAACCTTTCATTAGATCGCGACCGAGGACAGGTAGGTGTTTGTTCGAGCGGGATCGAACATAATCTTTCATTAAATGATGGTCGAAGGCCGGTGGATGTTTGTTCGAGCGGGATCGAACATAACCTTTCATCAAATCACGCCCGAGTGACGGTAGGTGTTTGTTCAAGTGGGGTCGAATATAACCTTTTATTAAATCTCAACTGAGGGCCGGTAGGTATTTGTTCGAGCGAGGTCGAACATAACCTTTCAATAAATTGCAACCGAGGACTGGTAGGTGTTTGTTCGAGCGGGGTCGAACATAACCTTTTATTAAGTCATGACCGAGGGCCGGTAGGTGTTTGTTCGAGCGGGGTCAAACATAACCTTTTATTAAATCGTGGTCGAGGGCCGGTAGGTGTTGAGGTCGAACATAACCTTTCATTAAATCGTGGCCAAGGGCTGGTAGGTATTTGTTCGAGTAGGGTCGAACATAACCTTTTGTTAAATCGCGGTCGAGGACCGGTAGGTGTTTGTTCGATCGTAATCAAATATAACTTTAATACAAAAAAGGTGTGCTGATAAGCGTAAAGTTTTTTATTGCTTTGACATTATTGCTTTGGTTACATACTTGGAGAAATTTACAGATTCTTGAGTGTTGGCTGGTGTTCCAATCCCAATCCCAGTTTATCTTGTCCCTTTATTAGTTGATCTAGAGAGTATTGAGAGGTAGAGCAATAAAATAGTAACCATGACCCTACCCTCGCATACTTTGACTCGAAGAGTTCCCTTTATCGCCTCGTTAAAAACCTCATTGAGAAAACCCAAATGGGACAAAATTCAAGTGAGGGAAAAAAGAGTACGACTTGGGGGGCATTTTTTCTCTCAGAAGTTGAAGTATTTGAAGTGGTTGATATTCGAGTTGTTTGGTATTAGCTTACCTTCCATTGTATCTAATTGGAATTAACCCTTGTCCGCTTTTGCTGTGATTTGTATGGACCGTCCCAGTTTATTCCCAGCTTGCCTTCTCGAGGGTTTTTGCTCGCTTGAGTTTTGGCTTTCAGTACATAATCCCCGACTTTAAGCCGTCGGACCTTTTATTTCTTGTTGTAATAATGTTCTTCTTGTTGTTTTTGGCCGACCATTCTTATGTAGGCCATGTCTCTCTGTTCGTCTATTTCGTCAAGTTCCTGCCTTCTGCTCTTGTCGTTACTCGCGCCGCTTTCATGGGAGTACCTTAGGCTGGGTTCTCCGACCTCGACCGGTATTACTACCTTAAAGCCATAGACTAGAGAGTAGGGCGTCTCTCCTGTGCTCGTCTTCAGAGTTGTTGGATAGGCCCATAATACTTCTGGTAACATTTCCGGCCACAGTCCCCTAGCGTCTTCGAGCTTTTTCTTCATGATGTTTAGTATAGACTTATTGGAGGATTTTGCTTGGCCGTTACCCGCTGGATGGTATGGGATTGAGAGTATCCTTTTGATATGCCATTTTTTGAAGAACCCAACGGTTTTCTTTCATGTGAACTGAGGTCCGTTGCCACAGCTGATTTCCTTAGGTATGCCGAATTGGCATATAATGTTTCTCCACATAAAGGTGATTACTTCCTGTTCCCGTATTTGGGCGAATGCTCCTGCTTCTACTCGTTTAGAGAAATAGTTAGTTAAAACCAAAAGGAATCATATATTACCTCACCCTGCTGGGAGGGCCCCCATGATATCCATTCCCCATTTGATGAACGGCCAAGGGGAGGTGACCGAGTGGCTTGGTGAATCATTGGGGCGTACTTTTGGCATTGTTTGCTTTTCCTCACGAAGTCTGCGACATCCTTTTTCATGGTGGGCCAATAATATCCGGCCCGTTTGAGGCATCTGACCAGTGCTTGATTGTCGGAGTGAACTCCGCAATGGCCTTCATGGACTTCTTCGAGGACGTGCTGGGTTTGGTTCGTGCCCAAGCACTTCGCTAGAGGGACGCTGTAAGTCCTCTTGTACAGGTCGCTATGGAGGAGATTGTATCTGGCCGCTTGTAATCTTAGTTTTTTGGCCTTTTGTTTGTTGCCTGGGAGTGTGTCGTCCTGCAAAATATGCGATAATACGATTGCGCCAATCCCAAGTTAAGTTTATGGTTCTTACCTCGACTTGGTCCAGTGACGAGTTGAAGAGGTGGACTACACTTTTATCTCTGGTTATGATGCTTTTGTAGCTGCGGCTAGTTTGGAGAGGATATCTACTTCTGCATTCTGTGCTCGTGGGATTCGATAGAGTTGCCATTCGTCGAACTGAGGCAACTTGCAGATTTCGGTCTAGTATTTTTGCAATCTTTGTTCCTTGATTTGGAAAGTCCCTGTGACTTGGTTGACTACGAGCTGGGAGTCACATCGGAGTTTGAACTATTTCGCCCCATATTTGAGTGCTAGCCTTAATCCTGCAATTACGGCCTCACACTCGGCCTCATTGTTAGTTATATTCGGGTACCTTATGGACTGGCAAATTACTTCGCCTGTTGGGACCTCGAATACGAGTCCCAGTCCGGACCCTGATGCATTGGATGCGCCATCGGTGTATAGTACATAGAGGTCTTGTGTTTGGAAGGAAGTTTGGATGGCTTCCTTTTCGACTTCGTGCATTATTTTTGCGCTAAAGTCAGCGAGCACTTGTGACTTTATCGCCGTTCACGACTGATATGTGATATCGTGCTCACTTAGTTCGATGGTCGATTTGGCCATCCTTTCCGATAGCTCGAGTTTATGCAAAATGCTCCTCAGGGGGGAAAGTTGTGACGACCGAGATGGGGTGACATTGGAAATAAGGTCTGAGCTTCCGTGAAGCTACGACCAAGGCCAGAGCCAATTTTTTGAGGTGTGGGTACCTAGTTTCGGCATCGACGAGTGTTTTGCTAATGTAATATATAGGACATTGCGTACCTTTATTTTTGCGGATCAAGACTGCGCTTACTGCTACGTCGGATACAGCTAGATAGACGAGGAGCTGCTCCCAGGTTCGGGTTTCGAAAGTAAGGCCGGTGATGATAGGTATGCCTTTAGTTCTTGTAGAGCCTGGACGCACTCAGAAGTTCATTCGAGGTCGTTTTCTTTCTTCAGTACGCCAAAAAATTTATGGCACCTATCCGATGATCGCGAGATGAACCTTGATAGGGCGGCGATACGACAAGTCAACCTTTGGACTTATTTTTTAGTAGTTAAGAGTTCTGGTATCCCTTAGATGGCTATGATTTGGTCTGGGTTGACCTTTATGCTTCGCTGCAATACCAGAAAACCAAAGAACGTTCCCGAGGCTACTCCGAATGCATTTTTTTTTCGAGTTCAGCTTTATTCCGTACCGTTTGAGTATGTCGAAAGTTTCTTTTAAATAATCGATGTGATCTTCTCCCCTTTTGGACTTGACCATCATGTCATCTATATATACCTCCATTGTTTTGCCGAGCTGGTCTTTGAACATCCTTGTTACCAATCTTTGATAAGTAGTCCTACATTTTTTAGTCTAAACGGCATGACCCTATAGCAATACTTCCTTGGTGGGTGATGAACGTGGTCTTTTCCTAATCTTCTTCTTCCATGAGGATCTGATTATAGCCCGAGTAATCATCTAAGAAACTTAGTAGCTCATGCCCAGCTGTTGCATTGATGAGTTGGCCGATATGAGGTAATAAAAATGAATCCTTCAGACATACTTTGCTCAAATCTATGAAATCCACGCACATCCGCCATTTCCCATTTTTCTTTTTGACCATCACTACATTGGCGACCCATTTTGGGTACTTCGACTCCCTGATGGAACCGTTTTCTAACAGTTTTTCACCTCCTCACAGTCTGCGTCGTTGATAGTGAGGTTGAATTTATGCCTGACCTGTCTTACTGGAGGTGGAATGGGTCGACGTTTAATTTGTGCGTGGTGATTTCCTTTGGGATACCTAGTATAACTGCATGATTAAAAGCAAACAAATATGCGTTAGCTGTTAAGAATTGACAGAATTTATCTGGTTCCCAAAGTTTGCAGCCGATATAGGCCGTCTTGTTATGATCGTTGAAGTCCAATTGAATGGGGTCAAGGACTTCTATGGTCGATCCTACGGCTTCAACTGTGTCGGGATCCTTGATGACGTCCTCTGTCTCATCTTGGTCTGACCTCGACCCTGTTGATTGATATGCCTCTTTTTTTGTCTTTTCTCTGTTGGGTGGCCGTGTTATCTAAGGCAATGCGGTAGCATTCACGGGATGTTTGTTGTTCTCTGCGTATACTGAATATCCCCCATGATGTTGGGAATTTAATCACTTGGTATAGGCTAGAGGTGACGACTCTCATGGGATGTATCCATGGTCGACCCACTATGGCATTGTATGCGGTGGCCTGGTCTATGATATGGAATGTTGTCTCTAGAGTTATGCCGCCAGCCAAGACGGGTAGCGTAATTTCCCCAGATGTTCACTCAGCTGCATTATTAAAACCGGTTAGCGTGATGCAGCGCGACATTATCTTATCCTCGAGCCTCATTTGGGTAAGGACTCAGGGATGGATAATGCATGCACCGCTTCCACCGTCCACCATGATACGTTTGAAATCAATATCTAAAATGCGTAAAGTAATAACAAGGGCATCATTATGAGGGAAAGTCAAACCGTCGGCACCTAACTCGTCGAAGATGATACTCTTTCGAGTTCGTTATACCGTTCGCGGGTGATCGTCTGCTTGAGTTTATGAGTGGTGGGGAACTTCACGCCGTTGACAAAGGCATCATCGCCGCTGCCGATGATCATGTTGATGGTACGAGCTGGGGATGGCGTCTTTGGCGGGCCATGATGTTCACGTCCTCTGACGTAGTTGGTCCTCTCTTTGTCGCTTAACAGTTCCTATCTGAGGGGGCTGTAATCTTCTATTTTGTACCCGCGTTCCTGGTGGAACTCACAGAGGGCATTGGACTTTCTGGTGTTCGGGTCTAATCTCATCTTTGGCAGCCACTTCACCTTTGTTCAGAGTTTCTCAAGGGCATAGACTATTTCTGTAGGCGATACACAAAAATTGTGAGCAGATAATAAATGAGGCATACCTCTTTCATTCAGATGAGTCCCCATCCATGGTCTAGACGAGCCTTCTTTATAACGGAGAGAGGGTGCGACGACCACCCTGACATATGGTTGGTGTCGTTTCTTGTTAGGTCGTGGAATCAAGTGATCTCTTCTGGTACTGTCTCTTTATTATTTTCTAGATTCTGCATGTACCGAGGTTAGTCGGTGAGTTGGTCCGTTAAGACTGTTCTCGTTTGCTCGGACCTCGGCACAATAAGCGTTGTGGATTTTATCCCAAGTGGTTGGAGGATATATCATCAATCGACTCAACAGTTTTCTAGTTGCTCTTGAACCCTCTCGATTCAACCCGTTCTGAAAAGGTGCGACTGCCATCCCTTCGAATACGTTTGGCAGAGTCATCCTTACTCTGTTGTACCGGGCAAAGAAGTCCCTTAGTCCCTCTCCTAGGGACTACTTAATAGCACATATGTCATTTACTTTCGCCTCGGCCTTCTTGGCTCAGGCATGGGCAGTTATGAACTTGTCGTCCATTTCTTCAAAAGTTTCTATGAAGTGTGTTGGTAGCTGCGAATACCATGTTAATGCCCATCCTGTAAGGGTTTCGCCAAAATTCTTTAGCAAAATGGGGGATACTTGTTCCTTAGAGAGATCGTTGCCTTTCACAG
Organism: Nicotiana tabacum; assembly: GCF_000715075.1. Lineage (NCBI taxonomy): Eukaryota > Viridiplantae > Streptophyta > Magnoliopsida > Solanales > Solanaceae > Nicotiana > Nicotiana tabacum. Next base: position 26,537,669 of record NC_134091.1, read on the forward strand.
CGGTGAGGTAGTGAATCACATGATCTTCAGGGTCGGTTGTGTCGTTGTATATCCTGAGGTAGAGTGGCATTTTTAAGGTCTTTGGTGTGGCATGCAGCCGGCATCCCTTTTCGGCAACAGTTTGGGAGCGCCCGGTATCTTGTCAACCCATTCTTGATGTTCTTTCATCTGATCTCGGAGCGCCTTGTTTTCATTCTCCATTTCTTCCATCCTTTTTAGAATGGCAGCCAGGGCATTGTCACCTGCACTATCAGTGACATTATGAGTAATACATGTTGTTGGAGGGAGGGGTTTGTTGCACTGCTCGTCTGTTAGTTGTATCGTGCAAGCCCTTACGGTTTCTACAGTCACGCCTGGGGCGGGTTTTCTGAGGATGTTTGCTAGCGTGTCGGTTAGCCATTCCTCGAGGAGTTTCTTCACAGCTGGGGGCATCCCTTCCTCTGTAGATGTGGAGGCCTCTTTAACGCTGGATTTTGTTATGCTGCATTGTGGGGGCGGTGACCTCTCTCGCCTAGGGGACGCATTGGGAGTCCTGTCCTCGCCTTCTGTTTCACAACTTTCGTTGATGACATTCATGAGGTTGGTTGGGAAGCCACATGTTGTTCTCGTCCTTTATTCTTGGTTACTTGCCATGTAGGGTTTCGTACATATAAAGAAAGAAGATCTCGGGATTTGTTTTACCTTAGTGGCCTGCGCTAATCGTAGATCTAAAGGAAACTAAAAATATAACTAAGAAATTCACACAGACGGCTGATAAGTGGGGATTTTGACTGCTCATTAGCATCTTTAAGCTTTAGTTTTAGTCCGAAAGTATTGAATTGTGTTCCCGAAACTAATAAAATTATGCAAAATTGTAGGAATCCTGGAAGTTTGGTCTTCCGAGATGAAATCCGACTCAAAAAGGAGTGTCCCTAAGCACAAGGCAAAAAAAGGCGCAGAAGCACACATGTGCGGTCCGCAGAAGGAATTCTGCGGCCTCAGAAGAAAGTACGGACCGTAGAATTCCATCTGTGGCCACAAAATAAGAAGAAAAATTTAGTAGACCTTTCAGCAATGTGCGGCCATAGAACTGGGCTAGGAGCCAAATATCAGAGAGTATGCAAAAAGACCAAGTCTAGGAGTTTTTGAGAATTGCGGACCACACAAGAATTGTGCGGTCGCAGAAGATTTCCTCGCGGTCGCAGTCCAAAAATGTGCGGCCGCAGAAGATTGCCTCGTGGCCGCAGTTCAGAAATGTACGGCCTCAGAACTCCACTTCTTGCCAGCTGAAGAATCTTCGGACCGTACATGGAATTGTGCGGCCGCAGAACCTCCCGTGGGGCATTTTTGTCAGAGATTTTCGGCCATGTATAAATAGACGAGTTTCACAAAATTAGGTCAAGTTTGAATATCTGAAGTTGTTGTAGCTATTTTTCTTTACTACTTTAGGAAATTTTACATTATTTTTGTGTATTTACATTAGATTTCATCATTTTAATCTTCCATTATGATTAGTTTTTCTTTATTTTTTTCAAACCCCATTATGAGTAGCTAGACTTTTACTAGGGTTGTGACCTAACCCTAGTATATAAACCTTATGGGTATCTAATTTAGTGCTTGTTTATGATTGGGTGTTAATTATTTAGCTTAGTTCATACTTCAATTTTAGAATTAATGGTTGCAAAGATTGATTCACGCCTATTTGACTTAGTCTCTACTTGAGAAAGAGAGACCTAGTCTAGGATAACTTAGCTAACAAGGAATTGGGTCAATTGAGAGATTGATTAACCCAATTAAATGGTTCAACCTAGAGATAGTAATAACCCGACTTGAGCTCTTATCAACTGTTTTGGTTGATACCCATTTGGACTTGAGAAAGCCAAATTGGGCAAAATCACTCTCTGACAGAGAGGTATTGAATAGGTAACATAGAGTTGAGAGCTATACTACACCCCAATCAACAAAACAAGCATTAACGTCTTTCTCCCATTAGGCAAACACCTAGGTTATGGTCACAACCCTAGGCCTTTAAAATATTTGGAAAAACACCAAAAATACTTATTCGCTTCTAGTTTCTTTTCTTAGCTTATAATTGCTAGAGTAAAATTAGAATTAGAAATCAAAATCTGTTTTGGAAGTGCAATTTAGCTATTCCTTTTCTCTTTCGTCAAGTGTATACTCCTAACACCCCTAGTAACTCCCCGTGGAAATCGACCCCGACTCTTGTTGGGTACTATTCTTTCAACGACCATTTCTACTCACTATTGAGTGAGAAATGGACATGGATCAATTTTTGGCGCTGTTGCCGGGGAGTTAAAATAGTATTAGCTACATATTTGGGTGCGATTTTGGAATATCTTCTTTTCCTTCCGTGTTACTAACTTGTTTGAGAAATCATAGGTACAACCATGGCGAACAATGAGTTGAGAAATCTTTGGGTGATGTGGACATCGATGATGATCAAGTTGATGAGGTTCCTCTTGAACCTCAAATCGATAAAAGAGGCCGAGTGCCTCATGACAATGTTCCCGCTCTACCCCCACCTCCACCACGAGCGGCTCCACATTGGGTGGTGCCCAATGAAGGATATGCTAGTGCAATAGTTCCTCCCCGTATTAGGGTGGGCAACTTTCAAATCACTAATGTGATGCTCACTTTGCTAGAGCAACGAGGTTTCTTCACCAGTGCTCCAAGTCAAAATGCATACAAACATTTTAAGGGGTTTGTGGACGCTTGTTGGGGGAATAAACAAACAAATGTCTCCGAGGATGCATTGAGGCTAAGAATTTTTCCCTTTTCTCTCTGGGGAAAAGCTTTAGATTGGTTGGAACGTTTGCCGAACCATTTCATTCACACTTGTGATGAGTTAGCGGAAATGTTTATCTTTAAGTTCTTCTCTCCCAGGCATATGGCTACACTTCGAAATGAGATTTTGGTATTCAAGCAAGAGCCCAATGAACCACTATATGAGATATGGGAGCAGTATAGAACAATGGTCAAGGAATGTCCCAACAACGATATGACGGAAAATATGATTCAACATACCTTCTATATTGGGATTAACACAACCAACCAATGTGTAGTGAATCAACTTGCTGGTGGAAACTTTATGAATACGCCTTATGCGGAGGCGTGTGAGATTTTGGATGAAATGGCGGAAACATTATTGGTGTGGCAATCCCGGGCTAATGTTCCACAAGGTGATTTGAACGTGATCCACCTTCACAAAGAGTTGCATGACCATGGGCAAGCCATTGCCAAATTGACTACCACCATGAATCAACTAGCAAAAGCTCAACTTCAACAAGTGCAAATCCTAAGCAAGTCAATGCCATGGAAGGGGTGAACATGATGGTAAATAAAAGAAGGACCAGGGTCTACAAGTGTAAAATCAAGTGGAGAATTATGTGCAAGAGGATAGTGGTTTTGATCAAGATAATTCTTACAATGAACAAGAAGAGGAGGTACAATGTGTGAACAACTTTCAAGGTCAAAGAAACAACCTCCAAGGCCCAAACCAACAACAATGACGACCTCAAAACAATCAAGGCAATTGGAATTCTAACAAACAAGGAAATTGGAGTGGTGGCAACAATCAAGGGAATTGGCATAACAACAACTATCAAGGAAATTGGAGTGGAAATAATTAAGGAAATTGGGGGGGGGAGTAACAATCAAGGAGGATGGAATAATAATCAAGGCAACCAGGGGTCAGGTTTTCAAAGGCCCCCGATGTATAAACAATCAAGCAACCCACCTCCTTATCCTTCCCATGGTCCAAGTTCTTCAAATAATGAGATGGGGCGTATTGGGAATATGTTCAAGCAAATGATGGGAAAGAATGCCGATTCGGATGCCCAACTTGACTCACACAATATATCGATCCGTAACTTAGAAGTGCAAATGGGGCAAATCTCTCAAGCTCTAAATTCTCGTCCTAAGGGGGCACTACCAAGTGACACGGTAGTAAAGTCAAAGGGTGGAAATAATACGGGGCATGCCATGGCCGTCACTACAAGAAGTAGAAGAGGTGGGAATGCACCCCAACTCAAGTCAAAGGCAACTTGTGGATGATGAGAAAGTCATACAAAAAGAAGAGGTCCCAAACAATGTGGTGCAATCAAATGAGGAAGTTCGGATTGATATTGATGATAGTATGAAAGAGACTCAAGAGGAGGTGAACCCATCTAAGGATAACATTATTGACATACCGGATCCGGTAGTGCATAAGGCTAAGGCACCATTGCCCAAGCCTCCACCTCCATACCCTCAAAGACTTGCCAAGCAAAATGGAAAGAATGAATGCCCGACTATGCAAAGTTTATGAAGGATCTCATGACAAAGAAGCGGTCAATGAATTTTGAAACCATCAAAGTCACTCATCAAGTGAGTACAATTGTGCATTCAATGTCTCCTAAGTTGGAGGATCCCGGTGCTTTCACGATTCCTTATAGAATTGGAAGTGCCGAGTTTACAAAAGCTCTTTGTGATCTTGGGGCAAGTATCAATTTGATGCCCTATTCGGTTTTCAAGACCTTGGGAATTAGGCAACCAAGATCCACCTCTATGAGATTATAAATGGCCGATCGTACTATGAAGAGACCTTTGGGAGTGATTGAATATGTCTTGGTTTGTGTTGATAAATTCATTCTTCCAGCGAATTTTGTCATTCTAGATTGTGAAGTTGATTATGAGGTGTCGATTATTCTTGGAAGACCTTTCCTTGCTATGGGGAAGGATCTTTGTGATGTTGAAGAGGGAGAACTTACCTTCCGTGTTGGTGATGAAAAAGTATTTTTCCATGTGTGTAAGTCAATGCGGCAACCTAATAGCAATGAGGTGTGCTCTTTTGTGGATTTGGCGACCGATGTTATTGTTGATGATATAAGTGCTATGATCAATGTGGATGATATGTTGGAGGCTGTCTTGCTCAACTTTGATGATGACGAGATGTATGGCTTCATGGAATGTATGAACTCTTTGCAAGGAATGGGGTCATACAACTATGCACCCCGAAAATTATCCTTGGATCTTGAAAATAGGACAACTCCTCCTACAAAGCCTTCTGTTGAAGAGCCTCCTACCTTGGATTTGAAACCATTGCCTCCATATCTTCGGTATGAATTTCTTGGTCCTTGTTCTACTTTACCAGTTATTCTTTCCTCTTGTTTGACTAACGTGCAGGTAGACTCCACTTTGGCGGTGCTACAAAAGAGGAAGAAGGCTATTTGGTGGACTTTGGCAGATAAGCCCCATATTTTGCATGCATAAGATCAACTTGGAGAAAGGTGCCAAACCATCTATTGAACATCAAAGGAGACTCAATGAGGTTATGCAAGAAGTTGTCAAGAAGGAGATTATCAAGTGGTTGGATGTCGGGGTTGTCTACCCCATCTCCGATAGTTCATGGACTTCTCCGGTTCAATGTGTCCCCAAGAAGGGGGGCATAACAGTGGTCACCAATGACAAGAATGAGTTGATTCCTGCAAGAACGTTGACCGGTTGTAGAGTATGTATGGACTATCGCAAGCTCAACAAAGTCACAAGGAAGGATCATTTTCCACTTACTTTCTTAGATCAAATGCTTGATAGATTGGCCGGCCGTGCTTTCTATTGCTTTCTTGATAGGTATTCGGGCCATAACCAAATTCTCATTACTCCGGAGGATCAAGAGAAAACTACCTTTACATATCCCTATGGTACTTTCGCCTTCAAGTGGATGCCATTTGGTTTGTGCAATGCACCAACAACTTTTCAAAGGTGTATGATGACTATTTTGACAGACATGGTGGAGGACTACCTTGAAGTTTTCATGGATGACTTCTCGGTTGTTGGAGTTTCTTTTGATGATTGTCTTGCAAATTTGGATAAAGTATTGGCAAGATGTGAAGAAACGAATTTGATGCTTAATTGGGAGAAGTGTCATTTCATGGTCGAGGAAGACATTGTCCTTGGCCACAAAATCTCAAAGAATGGAATTAAAGTTGACAAGACAAAGATTGAGGTGATTTCTGAACTTCCACCTCCAACTTCGGTAAAGGGTGTACGGATTTTCTTAGGCCACGCGGGTTTCTACGCGCTTCATAAAAGATTTCTCTAAGGTGGTGAATCCATTGTGCAAGCTTCTTGAGAAAGATGCTAAGTTCAACTTCAATGATGATTGCATGAGAACTTTTGAATTATTGAAGTTCAAGTTGACAACTACTCCCATCATCACTGCTCCAAATTGGAGTGTCCCTTTTGAACTCATATGTGATGCAAGTGACGTAGCGGTTGGGGCTGTTTTGGAGCAACGCATCGACAAGATTTTTTATTTGGTCTACTATGCTAGTAAGACCATGAATAGTTCCCAAGTCAACTACACCGTTATAGAGAAAGAGCTCCTTGCCATTGTTTTTGCAATTGAGAAGTTCCGCCCATACTTGATGGGTGCAAAGGTCATTGTCCACACGGATCATGTGGCGCTTTGTTATCTTATGAGCAAGAATGACTCCAAAGCTCGATTGAGGAGATGTGTGCTTTTGTTGCAAGAATTTGATATTGACATCCAAGATAGAAAAGGGAATAAAAACCAAGTAGCGAACCGCTTATCTCGTTTGGAGGAGGAGGGGAGGCCGCATGATAGCCTTGAAATCAATGACTCCTTCCTTAATGAGCAACCCTTGGCAATTTCAATAAAATAAGTGCCATGGTTCACAAATCTAACAAATTTCCTTGTGTGTGGAATCATCCCGGATGAGTTCTCTTCAAACCAAAGGAAGAGGCTCAAACGGGATTGTCAAGATTATTATTGGGATGAACCATACCTCTTCCGGATTTGTACGGATGGGGTGATTATAATATGTGTACCAGAATGAGAGCAATGTGAGATTCTTGGGGCTTGTCATTCTTCTCCATATGGTGGTCATCATGGTGGAACAAGAACCGCGACCAAAGTACTGAGTTGCGACTTTTATTGGCCCACTCTTTACAAGGATGCTAGTGAGCTAGTGAAAAGATGTGATGAATGTCAACGAGCCGGTAGAATCTCAAAGAAAAATGAAATGCCTCTCACTACCATTTTGGAGATTGATATTTTTGATATGTGGGGTATTTACTTTATGGGTCCTTTTATGAGTTCTTGTCGAAACACCTACATCTTGGTCGCGGTGAATTATGTGTCCAAATAGGTTGAGGCCGTTGCTCTACCCAACAATGAGGCGAGAAGTGTGGTGGCGTTCTTGAAGAAGAATATTTTCACAAGGTTTGATACTCCACAGACAATTATAAGAGATGGGGGGTCACATTTTTGCAATAAAACTTTTGACACTTTACTTAGCAAGCATGGTGTCCTTTGGTAGATATGTGTTTATTTTTGTTCTAACTTGATTTGAAGTGTGCTACAGGGCTGAGTGTGACTTACAGGAACTGTGGACAAAAATGTGGCTAAGTGTTGAAAGAAGTGCAGACTGTAGTTGCTTTGTGCGGACCACATATTTATGGTTGCTGCAACAAAAGTGCAATGCGGCCGCACAATTATCTTGCGGACCACACAATTGAAAAATGGAAAAGATCAACTCTATGAAGTTTAGTCTGTTAGAGAAAAGGTCGATGTGCGGTGCAAAAGAAAATCTGCGGCCGCAATATAAAATTCGCTAAAATTGTGTGGACCGCAGACGAGGTGCCAAATTAAGGTCACCAGGTAACAGAGTGCAGACCGCACATGAATTCTATGGCCGCACTCGCCCTTCCTTACCGTAGCAAAACCAAGTAGTATAATTAGAGGAATAAAGGCTACTATACATTTTTCTTTCCCTCTCTGAGCACAAAAATAGTACTCTCTTGCAATTTATTGGTGAATCTATATGTCTACACATACAACATCTTTGTTCAGTCACTCATCACACTCATTCATCTGGTATGCTTCAATTTCTTGTTACTGTTTTTCTTTTAATTTGTAGAGTTTTAGTCATTTTTAGGCCATTTGTCAATAGATTTCAATTGTGCATTCATGTGGGGATAAATCTGTAGTGGGTTAACTAATACATACTCTATGGGGACTGGGTCAACATATTTTCATGTCTCTATGATGTTACCATGTCAAATTGTGCACAAAAATTGCAAAACCTAGAATGAAATAACTGAAATGTTAGTAATTTTTGAATTCTGGGCCGCACTTGAATTTGTAGGGTCCGCAGAAATTGATTCTTGGGTATCATTAGTGAAGAAGGGATCTGCGACCGCAAGGTAAAACGTGCGGACCGCAGAATTTCCATTGCGGCCGCAAAAATATAATTTTACTGTCATCAGAGAGTCACTACTTTGAGACTTCAATGCGCGGCCGCAGGTTTAATTGTGCAGACCGCAGATATCGTGTTGCGGCCGCACATCATCCAATTCTCTATCATCATAGAGTTGGCATATTTGGGTTTCAGAGATGAAACCGCAAGTGAAATTGTGTGGACCGCACTTTATTTCTGTGGCCGCAAAACAAAATTGTGCGATCCGCAAGGCCTCATCTACGGCCGCAAGAAAATTGTGCGGATCGTAGATCCTTCTCCTGCAAGCATGCTTTAACTGTAAACCTCACTGTGTTTCCTAGTGTATACTAGCATATCTCTTATTTATTTTGAACATTGAATTGCAACTAACAATCGCCTTTGCTTGATACAGACAATGGTTCAATCTAGAGGCAGAGGCGACACTTCTAAAGGGAGGGGTGAACCTTCTCGGGGTCGAGGCAAGAGTGCTCTACCCCTCAGCCAACATAAGACAATTGCAAAGAAAGCTACAGCCGACAGGGGGAGATATGTAGATCTTTCTGACACGAGCTTATATGTCTCGTCTAGGAAAGCATCAGAGGGTAACTCAGCCTCTGTTCAGAAGCATCCGGATGTGCAGTCAATGCCGCAAGGGAGGTACCATCTCAGGGACGAGCCGTCCTCATCTCATAGCACTTCCGAGGACTCGGAGAGTGGTAGTCAGGCTTCTGAGCCATCAACCACACCTGTCCCTAAGGCATAGGTTACACCAGTTTAGGATATCCCTAATGATGGCAGAGGGGGAGATGCTACAGCTGCCAGCCTTGAAAGGTCGAAGAAGAAAGAGGTTTGGGAGGACCGCTTTGTTAGCTTGGCTACCTTCACCATCTTTCATACATGGTGGCCAGTGAGGTTGCTAACTCACGAGCGACAGTTTCTATTGAAAGATTTGGAGAGGTAAAACCCAGCAGTGCTGAGACAGTTCAGGGAACACAAGGGGAGGATATGGTTCACTCAAAGTTTAGTGAATGCCAAAGAGTACCTGGTCCGGGAATTCTATGCAAATGTGGCTCACATAAAAAAAAGGGACAAAAGTGACTAAAGTACGGAGCTTAAAAGTGATATTTGATTAACATACACTCAAGACGTACTTGGGATTCGAAGATGTTGAGACAAAAGAATATTTAGAGAAGTATTCATTAGGAGATGCAACTCGTCCTTGGTTAGCGGTAATTCTAGCAGCACCGAGGCCACCACCTCTATAGATTGCCACTGGGTATCCTATCCACCAGAGCAATCTCAGTTTCTAGGTGAAGGGGTGACAAACTTTTGTCTGCAGCAGACTGGACCCGAGTTAGAATGAGACTTACCTTCCGATTCCTCGGGTAGTTCTAGTTGCTTCTATTATGGCCAGGTACCCTATCAATGTGGGTGCCTTGATGTCGGCCAACATCTCAATGATTGCTCGACAAGAAGACTCGTTCTACCCGTATCCCACAACTATTACAGAATATCTCACGGATGCAAGGGTAAACCTGAGGGATTATGACACAAAAGTGAGGCCGAAGAAGCCTTTTACTTGGTATTCACTGATGGATGCGAACAATCCAAAGAAGAAAGTTCAGCCTCCTACCACTGCGGGCCAGTCTGATGAGCCAACTACGGTAGCTGCTGAAGCAGTTAATGTTCCATTCACTTCATTTGAGCCTTCCTCAAATATTTCAGCTATGCCTCTGCCATCATCCACAACCCCTACTGCAGCTTCTGCCACAACCCCTACTTCAGCTTTGAAGCCAGTGCCCATGCCTACTGCCCCACTCTCTGTGCTGCGAGTCTCCCAGACATTGGCGAGCCTCAACAACTGGATGCAGACAGCCACTGCAAAGTTATCTGACTTATCCAGTATTGTTGCAACACAGTCTTCTGTTCAATCACCCCAGTTTCCCCCGATAGTTGAAGAGACATTGAAGAAGCTCCTTAAGAACCAGAACACTATTATGACTACCTTGGTACAACACGGGTCAGTGATCGAAGAGCTGGGAAAAGAAGTAAAGAAGATGAGAAAGTCCTAGGCCAGCAAGAAGTCAGTGGACATGCTCTGGAGACAGGTGACCAAGCTTTCTACAACCAAAGATCTCCCATTTGACATGTTGATTGACCCACACCATTCAGGCCCAGATCCTACAGCACCAACAGCACCGGTGGCACCAGTTGGCCAATTTGAGGAGCCAGACCTTGATGCCGATATTGATGAGGCAATGCGTCTGATGTTCACCAACCAAGCCACACCGAGAGTTGATGATGATGAGATTCAGTTGGATGATCCTGCGGGCGGTGACATTGCTGGGGACACAGAGATGTCCAAGGAGCCATAGGGAGTTTTCTTCACTCTTTCCCCTATTTTACTCTTATTTTGTTAAGTATTGAGGACAATGCTTAACTTTATTCGGGGGTGGATTTTATTGATTATATTTCATACATTCTGAGACAATTGGCCTGTAATAACTTGATATTATTTTCTCTTTTTTTATTATATATATATTCTCTCTCTTTTTCTCATTATGTATATTCATGCTATCTTCAGTAGTTTTTGCTTATTAGCTTCTTTATTTTTGTTTCTTTATTAGTTCTTTGTTTGATTTAGTAGCTTCTTTGTTTGATTTAGTAGATTCTTTTTATGTTTTAGTAGATAATAAGCCTGTGGTTTTCTTAATGCCATAGTTCTTTCCAAAGATAGTTGTTGTACGGACCGGGTGACTCATCCTAACGATGGATGGCGTGACAACCTTCTTAAGGGAATGAGTCTATTTTTGTGTTTAGGTAATAATAGTAGCAATAAATAAAAATAAGACCTAATTAAGTCATACTCGAAGAGTCAACCATACTTCAATTAGTACCAACACACTTAACTACGTGCTTATGGTTAGAGACAAGGTGTTTGAAAGGAATAGCTCTAGTTAGTGACATTGTGACTCTTGTGTTGACTTCAGCAATCATCGAGTAGTTTAATTGGACCATAGTGATCTTTAAACTTGAATGTGTTCATTGTAGGCCCTCGACTCTGTGCTCTTTAACAATCCGGTTGCGTGAGGGGTGAGATGAATTGTTGCTAGTCCAAGTATCCGTGCGAAGGGTCTAGAACTTGCCCCGAATGTGTTTCAAGGCGAAATCCTAAGTTTTTCTTGGTTTGAGAAGTGATTGCAGGCTCTCCTTGGCCTGTTTGAGTTTTCTATTGCCAACTAATGTCATTATCCCTAGTCAACCCCTTTGAGCCTCTAGCCTTTCTTGTTTTATAACTATGTTATAAGCCTTTACCCGTTTGGTCGTGACCCTCTCTTGGCACCTGAGTTTTCCTTAAAACTCTCATGAAACAAATGGCTTAAAACATAAGTTTGGGGGAGAGACGAGGAACTTGAAAAAGGTATAAAGGCACAAAAAGAGAAAAAAATGATCTCTATGAGAAGAGAAGGCAAGAAAAGAAAAGAACAAAAAAGAAAAATGTAAAAAGTGAATAAGTGGAAGGGTTGAATGGATCCAAAAAGAGGTAATGATCCCAAACATGGAGAAATCAAAAAGGGAGAAAAAAATGAAATGATCAAGAAAGAGTGATGTTAAGTCTCTCTAGTCCCTAATAAAAAGAAAGTGCCTCTAAGAATTGGCAAAGTGTGACCCGAGAAATAAAAGATGAAGTGCTTAAGGAAAGGTGTAACCACTCACCCATACGGTATCTGACCCTAATCCAAAAGCTTTCATTACATCCCGAAAGAAGTCCTACTTGATTTCAAGTCGAGTGAGCTTACATTAGTGGCGATCTACATGAGGGGCAAGCCTATGGTACTTGAAGCCGTACTTGTGGCATTCTCTTGAGAGAGATGAGCGAACCTTTCATAAATCTTTGGATTGAGTACTAAATTTCTTAAGTGAGCCTGGCAAATGGAAAGTAGAGAAGGAAGAGTTTGGAGTATACTATGACCTACATGATAGAGCAAGAGTCCTTGATGATTAAAGTCAATTCTTGAAGCTCAAATATCACATTAGAACTATATGTGCGTGAATGTTTAACTTGTCGCCTTGTTGATAATACATGAGTAATGTGGGTAATTGTTGGTCCAAACTGATCTGTGGATGGCTCACCTTTGAATTGCTGAAATGACCCTTAATCTTTGGATGTGGGAACTAATTTATTTTTTTGAGGACAAGCAAAGACTTAAGTTTGGGGGAGTTGATAAGTGGAGATTTTGAATGCTTATTAGCACCTTTTAGCTTTAGTTTAGTCCGAAAGTATTGAATTGTGCTCCTGAAACTAATTAAATTATGCAAAATTGCAGGAATCCTGGAAGTTTAGTCTCCCAAGATAAAATCTGACTAAAAAAGGAGTGTCCCGAAGCACAAAGCAATAAAGGGCGCAGAAGCACACATGTGCGGTCCGCAGAAGAAAGTGCAGACCGCAGAATTCCATCTGCGGCTGCAAAACAAGAAGAAAAATTTAGCAGACCTTTCAGCAATGTGCGGACCGCACGTGCATTTTTGTCCGAGATTTTCGGCCCTATATAAATAGACGAGTTTTACAAAATTAGGCCAAGTTTGAACATCTGAAGTTGTTGTAGCCGTTTTTCTTTACTACTTTCGGAAGTTTTACATTATTTTGGTGTTTTACATTAGATTTCATCATTTTAATCTTCCATTATGAGTTTAATTAGCTTTTGTTCTTTATTTTTTTCAAACTCCATTATGAGTAACTAGACTTTTACTAGGGTTGTGATCCAACCCTAGTGTGTAAACCTTATGGGTATCTAATTTAGTGCTTGTTTATGATTGGGTGTTGATTATTTAGCTTAGTTCATGCTTCAATTTTAGAATTAATGGTTGTAAACATTGATTCATGCGTATTTGTCTTAGTCTCTACTTGAAAAAGAGGGACCTAGTCTAGGATAACTTAGCTAATATGGAATTGGGTCAATTGAGAGATTGATTAACCCAATTAAAGGGTTCAACCTAGAGATAGTAATAACCCGACTTGAGCTCTTACCAACTATTTTGGTTGATACCCATTTGGACTTGAGAAAGCCAAATTGGACAAAATTACTCTCTGACCGAGAGGTATTGAGTGGGTAACAAAGAGTTGAGAGCTATAATACGCCTCAATCAACAAAACAAGTATTAACGTCTTTATCCTATTAGGCAAACACCTAGGTTGTGGTCACAGCCTTAAGCCTTTAAACTATTTAAAAAAACACTAAAATTACTGATTCACTTCTAGTTTCTTTTGTTAGCTTATAATTGCTAGAGTAAAATTAGAATTAAAAATCAAAACCTGTTGTGGAAGTACAATTTAGCTATTCCTTTTCGCTTCAGTCAAGTATATACTTCTAACACTCCTAGTAACTCCTTGTGGAAATTACCCCGACTCTTGTTGGGTACTATTCTTTCAACGACCATTTTCACTCACTATTGAGTGCAGATTGGACGTGGATCAATAACGCCAAATTGTTTGACCAAAAAATATAAATCTTAATTCAAATAATTAAATTTATGTAAATAGGGGTTAATTTTAACTAATAATAATATCTTAGATGGGATTTTTAAAGAGGCAATAAATACTGTGCAAGTACGATCGGATAATGACAGTGGTATGTAGTGAATATTCTATAAATCAGAAATAACAACGTAGCATTTAATAACAATAAACAGCAATTAATGGCATTTAAGTAAATAAATGAATGTGTCACCCAAGAAAGGCTGGAATGAGGAGATGTTCTTTTTGACAATGATTAATGATAGACAATCTCTCGAATATTTGAGGTATTCTCGGATCTAGTGGAAAAGTGTAGACAAGAAAAGGTGATGTTTGTATCTTAGCAAATGAGATCCGATTCTCTTTCTCAAGTCAAAGTATATTTTTTACAAATGAATATCACATGTCCCGTATCATTGTCTCTTTTTTTATTTATATGGGACATGTTCCTAAGAAACCCTAATAGTACAAGTGCAAAGAATATCTACTAGAATATTCTCTTTAATATCCTATCTTGAAAACTAGCCGTTACAGCTCTGTCAACGGTACTCGACCTCGACCTTGACCCTTGTTGACACCTCGACTATGGCTCTCGTTGAGTCTTCGACCACAGACTTCGCTGTTTCTTGGGGTATTTCGACAAACGACAACTTGAGAAATCTTCCCTTAGTACTATCTTGGCTTAAATATTCTAAAGACAGATTTTGACCCATACAAACGCCATATCCTCAATCCCATTATTTCTTAACAAATTAATATTCACAATTTGTGAGGATCGTTATAGTTATATAAGAAATCCTTGATTAATAATAATATAATAATATAATAATTTACTTTAGAAATCCTTATAAAATTGCTTACTATTTCTGAATTTCAAAAAAGAGATAAAAATAGCTAGGAATGTTATGTGATTTATTGATATTCTAAATTTTAGCTGGTATTCAAAATATCTATCTTTATAATCCACAATTATATGTTTGTGAACCAAATATTGCATGCCTCGAAGAAGGGTTTTCTCGAGTTCTTTTTGTTTTTTTTAAAAGAAAAATTCTTCGTGAGTACGTGTATGGTAATGAGAAATACTACAAGTACTATTTTGTTTTATTAAATAAATCATGCATCTCTTGTTACTACTGTCGTAATATATTTGGTTGTTTCATAGAGAACATTATCTTTGTTTATCTTTTCTGTTAGTTTTATTGGTAGAAAAAGATACAGTTGTCAGCAATATATTCACCTAAGGCAAAAATATTGGAGCACAATAATCGAGATATTTAATTTGGACCTCTGCTCTTCGAAAATGATTTTGAAAAGGAAATCTAGTAGCAAGATTTCCAAGCCTCGGAATTTTTCCGTTTATACATTTGTTTTTCTTTTTTCAGGACAATCACTTTTTCCCTTGTTACAAAAAAAAAAAAAATTACTAAACGACGATGTGAAATAGTTAATGGAAGCACATAAAAATTCATTTTTGTATTTAGTGCTTGGACCCATGTCTCCTAAATAATTATAGTACGAGCGCTCATATACTTGAATAATATGCATCGTTCGTACAGATAAAAAGATGATAATGTAATTGAATTGTTAAATAAATGAATGTTGGATATTACTCGAGTAAAAAAGCTTCCAATCTTTATAGTCGTTTTTTTTTGTTGTGGCAGCATTGGAGATTGGATCGTTTGGATGTCACAATTATATGTTAAGAACGAGTGATTCTACATTTTTTCAGTACAACGAGATAGCGAGTTTTATATTCAAAATAAATAATTAGTCATTGTCCTTTAATTTTTTCTTTATCAGTTACAAAATACTTCTTTCTTAACATTTTTAACACGATTTTAAAGACGGAATGGACAAATAAATATGCTTTTTTTAAGCTTTTGTTTTACCCTCTTAACTATTATCCTAAAAACACCACTTAACATTAATATTCCAGAGTAAATAACGCTAGAAAGGACTTGGAACATGAGAATTATTCAGCATTGTCTTATAAGTGCGAAAAACTAAAGATAGTCACAGCTCTGCAAATTCATGTTCTGACATACAAAAAATATTTTAATAATTACTGAATTTATTCTATTTTGTTTCTCACTCATTTCACTTGGTCCGTTTTGAATAGATCATCACCTTTCTATCTCTGGAAACTATTTACTTTTAAATTTTTATTTTATCTTTAATGATGCGCAACCAATATTCAGATGCAATATTGTGGCACCGGATCCATCTGTACTCGAAACTTTTAATGTGAAACATAAATTGTAAAATTCAATATAATCACTATGAATATCTAATAAATATGAACCTTGAATTTAAAAAGTATTGAACTTATTGTTTACTCGTAAAACGATACAGTTGAATTTGTAACGAGATTTATAGATACATAAATTAATTTGATCCAAGAATAGAAAATAACTAAGAATAGAAATAAATTAATTAAAGAAAATTTGAAGAAAACACAAGTTTGATTGTGAGATGAGCTTCTCCATAAGCAAGAACAAGAACAGAGTATAAAGCAAAGAGAATGTTTAATAGAGTAAGAACAAATTAGCCTTTTTTGCGTACAGATGTTTCGTATCCACAATGAGTACAAATTCTTCTGTTTATAACTTAATTCAGGGAGACAAAATCTCAAAATCAAGCTCTTTTTCACTATGAATAAAACCCCTCTTGATGGCTGCATAACGGTTGAATAAAAATATAAAGATTCTTTGTAACCACTACTCATTGAATGCTATTTTCTCTAACCGATATCTTCATTTTAAATCTTCGTTTTCGGTTTCAGTGTCTTCGGATCTCTCACGACACCGGTCATATGTTCATAACCGGTGGC
Organism: Nicotiana tabacum; assembly: GCF_000715075.1. NCBI lineage: Eukaryota > Viridiplantae > Streptophyta > Magnoliopsida > Solanales > Solanaceae > Nicotiana > Nicotiana tabacum. The sequence continues at coordinate 26,554,233 of NC_134091.1, forward strand.
AGCTATTTGCTGACTCATATCCTACCTGTTTTTATTGTCATGTGTCAACTCGACGAGCATCCACCTGTCATTTATCAATTTCACCTTATACACTTATAGAATTAAAATGTTAAATCCGTCTTTGCCAATATTGAAGCTCCACTTGCAGAAGCATGGCATGACCACCATTTTCTTACTTGCAGATACGATTTAATTTTTCTTCTCTATTGTTTTCACTTAATTAGATAAAATTATTTCTCTCGGGCAAATGCAAAAAAATGTCCTTTTCGCTATCGGATTTTGTCTTCAAAACAAACATGTGCAAATGGTTCAAATGCTCCAAAAATGATTGTTCCGTTATGCTTAATTGTTTCTCTATTCTTCTTAATTTTGCCTTTAAGACAAAGAGTGGGTTGCTCTAGTAGTGAGCACCTCCACTTCCAATTAAGAGGTTGTGAGTTCGAGTCACCCAAGAGCAAGGTGGGGAGTTCTTGGATGGAGGGAGCTGGGGGTATATCGGAAACAGCCTCTCTGCCCCAGGGTAGGGGTAAAGTCTGCGTGCAAACTATCCTCCCCAGACTCCACTAGTGAGATTATACTGGATTGTTATTGATGTTCTTAATTTCGCCTTGTTTATTTTTTTTTCCTTCTTTCTATTAGCTTGATTGAATCTTTTGCCGAAGAATGAGAACATAAAGGACTAGTGCTATAATTCATCTGTTCACAGGCAGTGTACGATTTATATAAAATTAATCAAAATATAACAGTTTATTTTAGCTGTGATCATAGAAGTTGAGGATGCCTTCCGCAGTTAAGGTGATAGATTCAAACCCCATCAGTAGAGTAGCATTTCTCTTCCCATTTTTCCTCTCGGATGTGATAAAAAATATTTAAAGAAAACACTAGTACGCAAAATTTGTGTGGCACAAATTGTGCCAAAAGAACTAATGCCACTAGAGTCTAGACGATAAAGTTTAAATCAATCATCACCTGCCAACGAAATTGAAACTCAAGATTCAAATGCTAATCGCGGTGTAGTGTATGCACTCTCTTTTAAAGGACATTATTGTACTTGATCGATTTTTATTTTCTTTATCAAATAATAATAATGATAATAATAATTAAAAAAAGAATCTACATTCCGCCCTCTCCCCCACACGTGCAAACAAAATTTGGAGGAAGTGGATACTAGCTTGTATTTTTCTTTTTCCGGTAATAATCTGGTACTTATTGCGCCATTTAATCAGTTTCAAAGTGCGTGAGATCTATTAAAAGGGAACTGCTCCTTATTAAAATCCCGAATACTAAATATTTTAGTAAAGAATATAGAGTTCTCATCCATTTCACCACATCTTATATTGGTTGACATTAGTTATTTGTCGGCAGAAGATGCTTGGGATGATCGGATAAGTGGATTCCTAGATACCATCTCTACTATTATTGGGACCATGAAAATGAGTGAACAAGATTAAACTGCTTCGATATATGCTTTGGTTCACTGTACTAGGTTCCACACGTTTTAAATAGAAGAATTAATCAAAATAACTGCTCATCCAATTACCTAAACTAGAAATAATAGGCGGATGTATAATATTTGTATAATCCATGTAAAATTAGCGTGAAATTTACGGATGTATAACCTAAGCAATGAATCAGGCAAGCTATTTGTGTAAATATTGTAAATTGTTTCCGCTAGTGTTCTAGGTCGGGCTTAAGCCTACACCAAAAATCGGCTCTGCTACTGCCATTGCATGTTACCTATATTTATGTTGTAACAATAACCCCTTGCCCCTGCTCCGCACGGGCCCAATACTACAACAGATTAAGAAGTAAAAATAGTACGGGTTAGCCAGATTTTCAGACTGATAATTTAAAAATAGCCAGCATTTGCAAAGTCATTGAAAAATAGCCACTATTTTGATGCATCACGGACCGGTCCAGCATAATATACTGGAGATTGGTACACCTGTGTATGAACTTCCAGCATATTATGCTGGAACTCCAACACGCGGAAAGTTCCAGCATAATATACTGGAGATTGGAGCACCTGTGTATGAACCTCCAACATATTATGTTGGACTAGTATATTATACTTAAACTCCAGCATATTATATTGGAGTTCCAATATAATTATACTGGAACTCTAGTATATTATGCTGGAATATTTTTCGGATTTTGAACAGTATTTTCGTTCAGATTTATCTTTACATGAAAAATGGCTAAATTTCGATTACTTTTGAAACTGTGGCTATTTTTGAATTACCACTTATAAATATAACTATTTTTGAATTTCTACCGATTAAGAACCTTTTGGCCCAACTCTACAATAGATTAATAACCTTAAGTAATCAATACATTAACTTCAAAAAGATATCTGATGTCTTTTGAGTTTTTGGAGCAAATGTAATATCTATAGCATAAGGTGTAATCTCCTCTTTGCAGATTGTGATGACCCAAAATGTCATCTTTAAATTTAATAATTAATTTTGTATTCTAAGACCTCGAAAAGCACTATTTATCATTACTCGACTTGCGTGAGCAGTCCGTAAAAAATTTTCGGAAAGTTTTTAGGTGAAAAATGAATTAAAATGTGAATTAGAGCTTTAAAACTCAACTGAGTTGACTTTGGTCAACATTTTGAGCAAACGGACTCGGATTAGTGTTTTGATAATTTTGGTAGGTCCATATCATGATTTGGGACTTAGACGTATGCCCGAAATCAAATTCCGAGGTCCCTAGCCCAAGATATGGAATTTTGATGAAAAATTAAAAGTTTAAGTTCAAATAGTGACCGGATGTCAAATTATGTGCAAACGGCCCCGGAATAGAATTTTGATGATTCCAACATTTCCGTATGGTGATTTTGGACTTAGGAGCGTGATCGGAATTTTATTTGGAAGTCCGTAATAGAATTAGGCTTGAAATGCCGAAAGTTGAATTTTTGAGAAGTTTGACCGAGAGGTTGACTTTTTGATATCGGGGTCGAAATTCGATTCTGAAAATTTTTATAGCTCAGTTATGTTATTTCTGACTTGTGGGCAAAATTTGAAGTCATTCCGAATTGATTTGATGTGTTTCGACACAAGATATAGAATTTAAAAGTTCAAAGTTCATTGATTTTGATTTGAGGTGCGATTCGTCGTTTTGATATTGTTTGATGTAGCTTGAAGCCTCGACTAAGTTCGTATGGTATTTTGGTACATGTTGGAATAATTGGTTAAGGTCCCGAGGGTCTCGGGTGGATTTCGAAAGGTAAACAGAATGGATTTCGGACAAAGTGCAGAAATTTCTGTTGCAGAAATTTCGTGCGTGCAGCCAAGTTTAGAATCTTATATATCGCAATGCATAAGGAATCAGAAAATGTGCGAAACATGAAAGTTGTAGTCGTTGGATTATAGGTTCCAGAAAGTTAAACTATGCATTATTTGGATATTTGTACAGAAAGTTACGATGGATTGAATGAAGGCTAGTAAAGCAGTTTCGCCAGAAATTCTGATGCATGCAGCCGACTTTGGGAGCTTATATCTCGCAATGCATAAGGAATCAGAATAATTGCAAAACATGAAAGTTGTAGTCGGTGGATTTTAGTTTCAAGAAAAGTTAAACCATTTATTATTTGGACATTTGTACATAAAGTTATGATCAATTGAAGTAAGACTGGTAGAGATGTTTGTGGTGGACTTTTAGTGACGAAAAATGGACTTTTAGTGACGGATTGGCAGAAACTTAAGGACCAAAAATGGCCATTTCATTCATTTCGTTTTGGATTTTTGGAGCACGGTTCTTGGGCGATTTTTAGGCGATTTTCACGGAAAAACATTGGGGTAAGTGTTTCTTATCCTATATTGATTATATTTCATGATTCCATGCTCATTTACATCATGAATCCGTGAATTTATGGAAGAAAAATCAAGATTTTTGCAAAATCTTCTAAAAACGAAAATTTAAGATTTGGAGGTCGAGTTGTTATCGGATTTTGGTAAAATTGGTATGGGTGAACTCGTAATTGAATGGGTTGTCGGATTTTATAAGTTTCGCCAGATTTCGAGATGTGGGCCCCACGGGCAAATTTTGAGCTAATTTCGGATTTTAATGAAAATATAATATTTTTTTATGAAAGTGATTACTATAATTTTTGTTGACTGTATCGAATTAATTATGACTAGATAGAGTTGATCGGAGTCGGAAATTCGAGGAAAAAGTATAATACTTGGTTAAATTGGAGTAAGTCGAGGTAAGTGACTTGTCTAACCTTGTGTGGGGAAAATTTCCTCTAGGATTGGTATTGATGTGATTATTGAAATGTATTGAAAGTCGTGTGCACGAGGTGACGAGTGTGTACACAGACTAAATTGCGAAAGATTATATTTTTAAATTGTGTAGATCACTGCTGCGCATTTATTAAATTATTTTATCTTGTTATATTCTTCATCATTGATCTGAGATATATATACTTCAAATTTGTTTGATCTTTTCTTACTAATTATTTTACCTGTTTAATTGAAACTTGGTTTCTTTTATTCTGTGCATTATTTGAAGGTTGATTTTCTTTAAATTAAATATTATTAATATGAAGTATTTGACATTTTTAAACTTGATATTGAAGCAACGTAGTAAAAATTTTAAAATATTATTTTCCTAAATTATTTACTCCTGAATATTTTTATACTCATTGGGAGGGAGCCGTGAGCTCTTTATTGTGGAAAAATATTATTGTTGAATTATTTTGACATGAGCCGTGAGCTCTTTATTGTGAAAAAATATTATTGTTGAATTATTTTGACATGAGCCGTAAGCTCTTTATTGTGGAAAAATATTATTGATGAATTATTTTGACATGAGCCGTGAGCTCTTTATTGTGAAAAACTATTATTGATGATTTATTTTGGCATGAGCCGTGAGCTCTTTATTGTGAAAAAATATTGTTGTTGAATTATTTTGACATGAGCCGTGAGCTCTTTATTGTGGAAAACTATTATTGATGATTTATTTTGGCATGAGCCGTGAGCTCTTTATTGTGAAAAAATATTGTTGTTGAATTATTTTGGCAAGTTAAATTATTTGAGCACTTGAGGTGCAAATTGTGATATATTGTGATATTGATACGCATGCGGTGGTATAAGGTCTGGGTGTTGAAACGCATGCGGTGAGATAAGGGTGGCTTGATACGCGTGGCTAGTAGGGGTGACTACTAGAAGTCATGCGGTGTGATAAGGGTGGCTAAAACGCGGGATGCTATTTCGGAAAAAAATATTTTCTTTAAATAAATTGTGAAGGCTCCCGCGGTGATATAAGGAAATGAGATATTGTGAATTTATTTATGATTTGGGACTACGAGGCGGTACTTCGGGAGTGCCCTTGTTGATATTGATTTATGGCCATAGTTGCTTTCGATTAATTATTGTGATTTTCATAAAGTTGAAGGAAATTCTGTTTTGATTCCACGAGATATTATTTGTAATTATTTGATGTCATTAGATGTGACATACTATTTGATTCATTTCCAATGTCATTTTATTTTACTACATTGATAAACATTTTACCATGCCATTACTCTACCGAGGTTAGGCTTGGCACTTAATGAGTACCGCTGTAGTGTACTCATACTACGCTTCTGCACATCTTTTTGTGCAGATCCAGGTACATTTTACCAGCCTAGACGTCAGTGAGTTACTTGCGCACGGAGACTTCGAGGTATATCTGCCAGCGTCCGCAGACTCCGGAGTCCCCTTCTATCATTTTATGTTGCTTCCTTATATTTTATTTAGACCTTGACATATAGAGACATTGAGAATAAATTCTTAGAAGCTTGTGACTTATTTCTACCGGGTTTTGGGAGTTGAAATTGTTTGAATTGTAGTTTATTTATTTCAGATATTTATTATTATTCCGCATTGATAGGCTTACCTAGTCTTAGAGACTAGGTGCCATCACGACATCCTACGGAGGGAATTTAGGGTCGTGACACAGATCCGCCTTTGTCACACAACCGTTGTACAATGCTCAAAAGCAACGACTTTGAGTGGATTTTTTTTTTTTTTTTTTTTTACTATTCTAGTTTATGAGTTTAATAAACAGAAAATTCATATCATTGCATAAGATAGGTCTCCAACTTCACCACCTAAAATAGATTAGTTGAATTCCTTACAGATAAACTGAATTATCATGCTAAAACATCTTTATTAAAGAGTCTCCAGCAATTATGCTAATGCATTTTAAGTTTAATTAAGCCACAAAGTCACATTCTCTAACTTCTGTAGTTCCTCTGAGCTCATCCAAATCAATGTCACAAAGAGTCCAAACAATCAGCATGATCATACAATCGAGATAATTTCGTATGACTAAGCAGAGGGTACCCATTGAAATAATTTGTCAACCTAGGCAGTCTTAAATGTAAAATGTGTAAAACTAAATTTGTAAAAGACAGTATCAGCTTGCATTATTTTCAAAAGCGCATAATCTAAGCAATCTATGAGCTAGATGCATCGTAGGATATAGGACAGACCATATAACATGAGAAGAAAGATAAGTTCTCTATCTTGCACAGCTTCTTTCTTGACTCACACCCCTAAATAATTTAGTGATATAGATACACATCTCTCAATGAAGTTCAGCCTATTTTTCTTTCACAAAGATATCAAGAAGTTGTATGATTGAAAATACTAAACTATCACTCACAATGTTCATAAGCTTGCAGAGCACAATGAGTGTAATTCTTGCCACTTCGGGGTACACAATGAAAATTTCAATTGAAATGTTGTACACCTAAAATTGTTGGCAGAATTGATTCTTCAACTTCTAATTTCATGAAACTTCATAGGCTTGAAATGTGAGCTTTTCAGTGCTATTTATGATATCGGGTTATGAGATTGATGAATGGAGCTCAAAATGATATTTGACTAATTTGAAGAAATGCAATAAAAGAAAGAGAAATGGATGTTACTCTAGGGAACTGTTTGTCCCTTTCAACCGTTGTTCTTCCTTTTTCTTTTCAATCATTTTCCTAGATAATCTTTCAAGTTTCGATTTTTATTTTCTTCGTCTTTTGTCAGAATTTTTAGTTCCCCAATACAAATAGTTCATTTCTTATTGATAAGTAATGTGATTCTCTTTCAGAGTATATATCACTTGATCATATTGTTCTTTCCTGAAAAGAACTACCTAAATGTTGATTCAATAGTCCAAGATTAAATTAAATTTTTTGAGATAGTTCTATTCATTTCCTGATCAATAGGAAAAAAAAAAAGAATTCCACTTTCTCTACCTATTTCTATTACTCTGTTTTTGTTATAAGAAATATCAAATTACGGTGGATGTCTATTCTTTCTCCATGATCTTCATCTCAAATGCTTAATGACATATTCAATGACATATTTTCTTCACTTTTCATGTCTAAATAAAGGCCTTGTAATAGATAGGAAAATACATACAATTAAAAAAGAAATTAGAATCTCTTCTCTCTTTCTCTATATATCTCTTAGAATGTTTTTCCTTGTTACATATTGTTAATTTGAGTTATATTTTATAACACGTTATCAACACAAAGTCAACTGAGTTGTTATAATGCGGCCAGTTCCGGTAGCGTCATTTAATATTAATAATATGGTAAGAACGATGACGGTATAAGGTGTACAACTCCAGCATATATTCGGCCATCACGGTTAGCCTTTTCTAATTAGTTTTCAAGTTTCTTTACACTTTGCTATTTATGTTTCCATACATGAACAAACTTGCTTTACAGAAAAGTTTTTCTTGAAAGTTCATCAAATCATGTAAGGATTTTTGGTGTAAAGAACGATAAATATTTTTTTCTATAACAAGTATTATGTTCCTATGTGTTAATATTAAGAAACACAAAGTGAAGACTTTTGAGAGAGCAAATATTTTTTTTTCTATTTTATCACATATTTCTTCCATCTTAAAGTGGGATAATTATCACAAAGGATACGTAGATTTTAATTGATTATGTGTTTTTCTATATTTACTTGATACTTTTTATTTGATTGAGTTCAGTTAATGAAAGTTCGCATATGCAAATTAAATTCAATCGCCACCAATAGTAAAAATCCGTCCCATAAGTCAAAAATAAGATATGATGTTACCGTGGAGGTATGAATGAATGTGGACGTGGTAATGGACGAAATTATAATCGTCATCATTATATTAATGAGAACAATAATGGCTCTCAAAATAATCACTACGAAAAAATCAGGTTTTAGCGATGGACAAATTCTGTAGCTAAACAGAAAAATCCGTCGCTAATCTCGTTTAGCGACGGATTAGCAACAGATTATCAAGAAATTATGCTAGCTACGAGTATTTTAGCGATAGATTAGCGACGACGTTCGTAGCTAATTTTAATTTTTTTGGTAGTGAATCCTTCACTTTGTGAAAGTGATGTTTGCCATTGATATGGCATGAGATTTTATAAAGCACGCATGGATTATTATGTTCTATTCCTGAAGTGAATGTGAAAACAATGTGATAATCATTATGAATACATATTCATTCTTGGAAGATTATGAACGTGCTAGTGGTAGTAAATATACCACACTCACCTCGAGAAGGGGGTTTGAGATGAAATAAAAAAATAATGTCATTATTATGGCATGAATGGTCACTGGTCACGTACCAATTGTACGCCAAAATATTTTGGCAATGTGATTATTAAAAGACAACAATAATGCAAGAAACAGATCTTGCATCTAATTTTGACCATGCCCATAATGATATAACTTTCTCTTTAAAAGAGATATTCACCATATAGATGTTGATGAATATATGGTAGTACAAAATTAATTGAAGGCTATGGAATAGCTACTATAACTCTACTTAAGGGAACAATACTTATCATAGAGAATGCAATGTTCTCCTCCAAGTCCAAGAGGAACTTGTTGAGTTTTAAAGATATTCGCCGAAATGAATTTCATATTAAGACAATAGATGAGAATAATTTTGAATATCTCATCGTTACCAAGAATGTCTATGGCCAGAAAAAAGGGTTATTCAGAAGTTCCCATCTTTATCTTGTGGCCTGTATAGCTGGCCATTTCAAAATCGTCTATACATTTAGAGAAAACAACAAAGTGGCAGACTCTTTAGCAAACTTCGGCTGCGTTCTGAGGCCCTACTATGTATTCAAATTAGAGTACCCTTTCTTCCACTTTCGAAGGATGGAGGGGGTATACAGCGAAAAAAGTGTCGAAGGGGTCAACATACGATACAATTTCACTTCACGGCACGGCCAAAAAAAAAGAAAGAGCTTCGCTTTCTATGCAATGCTTCCTTCAATACTGGAACTGGACCTTGACCTGCTTTCTGGCTAGCTTCTTTATGGCAAGCGCTACCCTAACCTAGCTTGTGATCGGGATGAGGTAGATGCCTCCCAGCCGGGGGGCGGATCGAATCGGAGTTTCCTTAGGTAGCCACCGACTGAATAGGATTTGAAGAGCTGTCACGATCATTCACAAAAATTTCAGTGAACTATTGAAGCTATCAGTGTGATTGATCAGACTCCCATTGACTCTTTTTGAGTAAGATCAGTAGGCGATAAGCTCACATCCGGCTCCATAGAAGGAAAGATCAGAGTCATCTTATCTTGACTACTCCCTAGAAGACAGTAAATTTATTCAACAATGCCCCATCGGGACATTCTGTATTGGATTTTGCCGCAAATATTGGACCTAGGTTTATTGATGGATCTGGTCTTGTCAAACAGGTCCGGATTCGAGGTTCGAACACAAAAGTCAGGAACTTTCCAACAGACTAGTTGCTGCTTCCACAGCTAAGAAGTCTTTATTGAAAGCTTTAAAAGAGTGGGAGAAAGGGGACGCATGAGCGTTGGATAATGGAAAGAAGGTAGAATTGCTCGGGACCTAGTGATCGATTCTTTTTCTTTTATATAGGTAGGGTTGGGCAGCGACTCTACTCCTTGAAGTGAAGAATCGAAAGTCGTCGTTCGTTAGACAAGGCCCACGTGCTGTGCATCTCTGGTGTTCTGCTCGTGGGGAGAGGAATGCGGGAAAGTGGGGTCCTCTCACCTGTGCTCACTTCCATTTTAGAAGTCAGATTGGATTTCCAATTGGTACTCAACAGAAGGGTGGAAAACCTCTGAAAGGCGAGGCAGATTTAATGTGCTTAATATTATTTTACCACTTCATTGTCGAGCATCCCTTGGACGGCCACAGCCTACATAGCCCGGAATGGGCCCGGACCGCATCTCCATTTGCACATGGATAATGTGCTGCCCCTTTCTTTTCTTCCAAACTCGGTCGAATACGTCGTTAACCTTTGTGGTAGATCGATGAGAGTGTGCCTAGCCAGGAGTGTGGTTGGTGTCACCTCCCGTGCGCTAGCTCTGCCTTTGCCGGATCTTTATTCGCCCACTCCTTCACAGAGCGATGACTAAGAGCCGGGAATTCAGAATTCTCTTAGTAGAGCCCTAGCCTATTGGAAAAAGACTACTCTCATCCCTCTCCGATGACTAAGAGCCGGGCTTAAGCAAATAGAGAACTAGGGGACCCACTCTGTAGCTGCCTTCCTCGCTTCGTCTTCGGCTTTCAGAGTTGTGAACTAACCTCTTCCTTTTACAGCGGAGTTTTGGGTAAAAACCTTTCGATTTCTGCTAATTCTCTTCTTGTTGTACCATGTACATGACGATAGCAGTGGAGTGCCCTCTGTGGGGTGTATACCGGCCGGGTTGCTGCCCGGAGGACCAAACCTGACTGCTGGGACAAGCTTGGTATACTGTCTTCCCTTTATCAGCAGGCGGTATAAGCTCCCGACCCAATGGAAATTCTAGTTCTTATTCACTGGAAATGCTTCCTTTACTTCCGCAGGTAATGGAAATCCTGAAGTTTGAGCTTGTGTTTTCCTGTCTTCTCTGCCTTGCCCACTCCACCTTATTTGCTGGAGGGAGGATACGATTAGTGCAATTGAGGCACATTCTATCGTAAACCAAAAGGTTACTAATTCCAATATTTTTGTACTTTGGCATGATCGATTGGGACATCCCGGATAAATTATGATGAGACGAATTATAGAGAACTCAAATGGGCATCCATTAAAGAATTTAAAGATTCTTTTAAATAGTGAATTTTCTTGTATTTCTTGTTATCAATGCAAGTTGATTAATAGACCGTCACCAACAAAGGTTGTGATTGAGTCCCATGTGTTTTTGGAACATATACAAGGGGATATTTGTGGACCTATTCACCCACCTAGTGGGTCGTTTAGATATTTTATGGTCTTAATAGATGCATCTTCTAGATGGTCTCATGTATGCCTATTGTCATCTCGCAACCTGGCATTTGCAAAATTAATGGCACAAATAATCGGATTACGGGCATAATTTCCTGATAATCTACTTAAGTCTATTAGACTTGATAATGCCACTGAGTTTTTATAAGCATTTAATGATTATTGTTTATCAATTGGGATAAAAGTGAAACATTCTGTAGCTCATGTTCACATTCAAAATGGCCTTGCAAAATATTTGATTAAACGTCTGCAATTGATAACAAGACCATTACTCATGAAAATCAAGTTACCCACTTCAGTTTGGGGTCATATCATTTTGCATGCAACAATGCTAAATCGTCTCAGATCGATAAATTATCATAAATATTCCCCGTTGCAATTAGTTTTGGGCCATGGACCTAATATATCTCATCTAAGAACTTTTGGATGCGTTGTATATGTGCATGTACCACCGCCATATCGCACCAAGATGGGTCCCCAAAGAAGGTTAGGAATATATGTTGGGTTTTAATCGCCCTCCATTATTCGCTACCTCGAAACATTAACAGAAGATTTGTTCACTGCTCGATTTATAAATTGTCGATTCGATGAGGCATTTTCCCCAAAATTAGGGGAGAAATTGGTGAAATCAAACGGGAAATTTCGTGGAAAAATTTATCATTCTCTCATCTTGATCCACGTGCCTCTATTTGTAAAAAAGAGGTACAAAAGATTATCCATTTGCAAAAAATAGCAAATCAAATGTCAGATACATTTACGGATCTGAAAAGGATAACGAAATCACATATCCCTGCGGAGAATGTTCCAATCCGTATTGATGTCCCCGTTGGACAATCTTCTAGTGTCATAGCTAATAAGTCAAAAGCACGCCTAAAACGTGGCAGACTAGTGGGTTCTAAGGATCGAAATCCTAGAAAAAGGAAAATAAATGACCAAGATGACACTACGAAAGAGTCTCATAAAAGAAACCCATAATTTAACCAATCCTGAGATTCATGAGGATATCGATGAGCCCAAGACTCAAAAAAATAAGGAACTATCAATAAATCCAATCAATATTGAGACAAATTTGAATCGATTGAATATAGTGGTGGATTATGTCTTTGCATACAATGTTGTATCTAGTATTATGCAAGATAATGAGGATATTAAACTTCAATCTGTTGGAGAATGTCGACAAAGACGTGATGTGCCAAAATGGCAAGAAGCAATTCAATCTGAGTTGGATTCACTTGCGCAACGTAAAGTTTTTGGGCCTGTAGTCCAAACACCTAATGGTGTTAAGCCTGTTGGCTATAAATGGGTCTTTGTACGTAAAAGGAATGAGAAAAATGAGGTACAAAGATATAAGGCATGCCTTGTTGCACAAGAATTTTCACAAAGGCCTAGTGTCGATTATGAAGAGACGTATTCTCCTGTTATGGATGCTATAATGTTCCGTTATCTCATTAGTCTTGTTGTTTATGAAAAGCTTGACATGCATTTAATGGATATGGTTACAACCTACCTTTTCGGCTCACTTGATAATGAGATATACATAAAAATTACCGAGGGATTTAAAATGTCTGACGCACATAATTCAAAGTCCAGGGAAATATTTTCAATCAAATTGCAAAGATCTTTGTATGGTCTAAAAAAATCAGGAAGAATGTGGTATAACCGCTTTAGTGAATATTTATTAAAGAAAGGTTATATAAATGATGTCATTTGTCCATATTATTTTATAAAAAAAACAGCATCGGAGTTTGTTGTACTTACTGTATATGTTGATGACATAAATATTATTGAAACTCCTACAGAACTCCAAAAGGTAATTGATTATTTAAAGAAGGAATTCTAGATGAAAGATCTCGGAAAGACAAAATTATGTCTTGGTTTGTAAATTGAACATTTGGCAAACGGAATTTTTGTTCATCAATCTGCCTACAGAGAAAAGGTATTAAAATAGTTTTACATGGATGGAGCACATCTATTAAGTACTCTGATGGTTGTTCGATCACTTGATGTGAATAAGGACCCGTTCCGACCTCATGAAAAGAATGAAAAGATTCTTGGTCCTGAAGTACCATATCTTAGTGCAATTGGTGCACTAATGTATCTTGCTAACACTACAAGGCATGACATAAATTTTTCAGTTAATGTCTTAGCAAGATATAGCTCTGATCCTACAAGGAGATATTGGAATGGAATCAAACACATATTGCAGTATCTAAAAGGGACTACCGATATAGGCTCATTTTATGGCAATGATTGCAGTCCCGATCTTGTTGGTTATGCCGATGCTGGGTATTTATCTGACCCACACAAGGCTCGATCTCAAACAGGCTATGTGTTTACATGTGGAGGCACTGCAATATCTTGGCGATCGACTAAGCAATCAATCGTGACTACTTCATCTAATCATGCTGAGATAATTGCTATTCATGAAGCAAGTCGAGAATGTGTATGGTTGAGGTCTATAATACACCTTATTCGAGACAAATGTGGTTTGAAGTGTGACAAACTACCCACAATTTTGTATGAAGACAATGCAGCATGCATAGCCCAATTGAAGGGAGGATTCATAAAAGGGGATAGGACAAAGCACATTTCACTAAAGTTATTTTTCACACATGATCTTCAAATAAATGGTGATATCAGTGTGAAGGAGATCCGTTCAAGTGATAATATGGCTGATTTGTTCACTAAATCTCTACCGACATCAACCTTCAATAAACTAGTGTACAATATTGGGATGCGAAGGCTCAAGGATGTGAATTGATGCTCTCATCAGGAGGAGTTAATACGCGGTGTACTCTTTTTTCCTTACAAGGTTTTGTCCCACTGGGTTTTACTTGCAAGGTTTTTAATGAGGCAACCAAAAAGCGTATTTCTAAATATGTGTACTATTTTTCCTTCACTAGGATTTTTTTTCTAATAAGGTTTTAACGAGGCACATTATCTATGGACATCCAGGGGGGAGGGGGTATTATAAGAAATAACAAATTATGGTGGATGTCTATTCTTCCTCCATGATCTTCATCTCAAATGCTTAGTGACATATTCAATGACATATTTTCTATGTTTAATGACATATTTTTTTCACTTTTCATGCCTATATAAAGGCCTTGTAATAGATATGAAAATACACACAATTGAAGAAGAAATTAGAATCTCTTCTCTCTTTCTCTATATACCTCTTAGCTTGTTTTTCCTTGTTCCATATTATTACTTTGAGTTATATTTTATAATAATTTTTTCTTTTTCACTTTCCAAATTATCATACACGGAGATATACAACTACTCTAAAAAATCTTGTATTTATGAATTAAATAGAAATAAAGGCGAATATTTAACTAAATCAATAAACTTTCTTGTCCTTGGAGGCTCAGAGCATACATCAATGAATCCCCCAACAAAATAATAACATAGAGGCGGGGAAGTACCATTGTAATTATTAAATATTTAAGGCAGAATACATAAAATGATATCTGAACTTGTACTCCAAATCCCTGTTACACACATGTTGACCACAAAAATATTTTCAAACACTCAACCTTTCAAAAGTGTATCTATTACACACCACTTTGATATTTGACCACTTATTTTAAATAGGTGTATGTCACTCACCAATATCATCGTGACATGTGTCATTAAATTAAAAAATAAAAAAAAGCCTTTAACAAAGTTTTAAAAAATAAAAAGGAATTGAACCCAGCCAAAAGAAAAATAAAAAGAAAAGAAACTCATCTTCTTCCCAAGACCAACCATCATGGTTGCGCCCACCTTCATCTTAATTTCAGCTATCAAAATTTTTAAAATCAAGCTCAGAATTCTTCAAGTCTAAGATCCAACACTTAAATTCAAAATATTATTCTTTTGTATTCTTCAACAAATTTGATCCAACTCTCAATTCCTCTCCAAATGAGTTCCAACTTGAAATAGAGCTTCCGATCAACAACTAATTTAGTATCCAAACATAAATTTTAGTAAAAAATAATTTCACATAAATAATTTTAGTACTGTTCTCTTGATTTTTCGAGTCAATAATTGCACTTTTTGAATCGAAAATTTCTGGGTCTAATTGAAATCGTACTTTTCGAGCCAACAATTTCACACCAATCTCTTGATAATTCGAAATTGCTTTATTTACTAGTTGAAAAACGAAATAAAAGGTTGGAAAGTGACCAAAAAAAACTAAAAAGAGGTTCTGTGAGCATTAATTAATGGAGGAAGAAAAATCAAGGAGATTAATAAAAATAAAAATAAAAAGAAATGGGAAAAAGTTGGACATGTGGCATTTTTATGAGACTTTAGATACAAAACTATTTAGTTCAGTCGCCTTATTTGCGTGTAAAGGACGCGCGTGCCATGTAGGCAAAGATGTGTGTAATAGATACACTTTTCAAAGGTTGAGTGTTTGAAAATATTCTCGTGATCAACAAGTGTGTAACAGAGATTTGAGTACAAGTTCAGGTGTCATTTTATGCATTCTGCCAATATTTAATCATAAATATAATAAACATAGAATAGAATAATATTAATCAATGGGTAATTAACTCCAAAAATAAATTAAAGAATGACCAATACCTCAAGAATCAAAGCAAAGGAAAGCAAAAAGTTCTTCTTGTACAACTTGTACTTATGTGATGAAGTAAGGCAACTGCATTAGCTTTTCAGTGTCTTTTGCCTGCTTTTTTCTTGAAAGGCCGAGGCAGACAAAGCCATTGCCGCTGCAATTTCACAAGGTTGAAGCTCCAAGAAGCCAACACCTACATTAAATCATCATCCAAGTAACAGAGGAAACACACTAAAGATCTTTGGACAGAACTTTACATTAGGAATTGGTTAATCATATCCAAAGATAAATTTTTCTTATACCTAGTATCAGTTGCATTGATCATGAAACATGCATGAATAAGATACATGTAAATCCCTTTGTCTACCTGTCAAAGAGAAAATGAAATTACTATTCAATTATTGCAGTCATATCATCAAACACATTGGGTGCATACCGTGCATTAGTGTGCAACAAAAATTATATATTTTATCCTAAATATCATATTTGTTTTTGTTAAAATGGAGCTGTGGACTGCCATTGATGGAAAAGAAGCAAGCTTGAGGATGAAGAAGATTAGAGTAAGATAGAGAGAAAGAAAGCAATTCTTAGTATTTCTTATTAACCGACTCAAATGTACTATACAATGTTTTATTTATACAAAGGGATTAATCAGCTAACTAACTTCTCTAACTACCTATCTATTACAAATTAACATCTCATTTACAGCTCACTAACAGTTAACTGTTTCCTAACTAATCTTCTAAAAGTGTACTTCCTTAAATAACACTTTGTACAACTACTCACAACTGATATAATATTTCAACACTTCCCCTCAAGTTGAGAATGAAAAAATATTTTTCATTCCCAACTCGGATAACAAATAGGCATGTTGCTGATGTCCCAAGGCTTTAGTTAGTATGTCAGATGGTTGTTCTTGACTGGATACATGTAAAGTTCTGATAAGTCCCTTTTGAATTGTTTCTCTCAAAAAATGACAATCTATCTCTATGTGCTTTGTCCTCTTATGATACATGGGATTTGTTGCAATTTGCAATGCTATTGTATTATCACAATACAAATCCATAGGCATCTGCAAATCTATCTGCAATTCTCTCAACAATCCACTAAGCCAAACCAGTTCTGCAACTGTATGTGCCATGCTTCTATACTCAGCTTCTACTGAGCTTCTGGAGATAGTATTCTATTTCTTTACCTTCCAAAAAATAAGAGATTCTTCTAATTTGATGCAGTATCATGTTACTGATTTTCTTGAGATTGGGCAGGATGCCCAATCTGAGTCACATAAGGCTTTTATTTGCTGGCTACTTCTACTAGACATTAGGATGCCAAGACCTGGTTGTTTATTTATATATCTCACCACATGTAGTGCAGCTTCATAGTGAGACTTCTTTGGAGCATGTATAAACTGACTTAAGCTTTGAACAACATATGAGATATCTAGTCTGGTGATAGTGAGGTACAATAACTTCCCAACTAGCTTATGAAATCTCCTCATGTCTCATAGTATCTCATCAGTAGTATTGGTAGTCACACAAGCATCAAAATCCACACTTGTTAGTTTTAAATTTTTCTCCATTGGAGACTCTTTTGGCTTTGATCCTCCCAATCCTACTTCGTAAATTATCTCAAGAGCATATTTCCTTTGTGACATTAAGATGCCTTCAGCAGACCTGGCAAACTCTATCCCCAAGAAGTACCTCAATTCCCCAAGGTCCTTCAATTTGAAACTTTGGTGAAGTGTGTCTTTAGCATGCTGAATTTCCTTCATATTATTCCATGTTACAAGTAGATCATCCACATACACAAGTACAAGAACAAACTTATCCTTAGTGGATTTAGTAAACAAGGAGTAGTCATGCACGCTTTGACAAAAACCAGAATTCAGAAGAGTTTGAGTTAGTTTCAGATTCCATTGCCGTGATGCCTGTTTCAGGCCATATAGAGATTTAAGTAGCCTACAAACCTTATGCTCCCCCTGACTACTAAATCCCTGTGGTATTATCATGTACACCTCTTTCTCAAGATCCCCATTGAGAAAGGCATTATGGACATCTATCTGATAAACTAGCCAGTGTTTAAGAGCTGTAGTAGCAACAACTGCTCTGACAGTAATGAGTTTAGCAATAGGAGAAAAAGTGTCATGAAAATCTAGACCCTCTTGTTGTGTATAGCTTTTGGCAACTAATCTAGCCTTAAATCTTTCTATTGTACCATCTGCATTGTACTTGATTTTATACACCCACTTACACTCTATAGGGGCCTTGCCTGTAGGTAAATCAACTACTGTCCAAGTGTGATTTTGTTCCAGAGCCTCAATCTCAAGCTTCATTGCTTCAACCCATCTCTCATCCTTAATATCTTAAGAGAAGGTAAAGGGTTCTGTATCTGAAGAGAAGGAGGCTAGAAAAGTTTAAAAATGAGCAGGTAGGTGTGAATAGGAAACAAACTGTTGTATAGGGTAAGCAAAGGAAGTAGAAGGCAAAGGAGGATGTGCATAGTCTGTGAGCCAGATGGAAAGTTTAAGAGGTCTGCCTGATCTTCTAGGTGGATCAGGAATAGGTTCAGGGGAAGGAATGGAAGTAGTAGTGTTAGGAGGCAAATGAGAAGGTGTAGAAGAAGGAGATGAGTGATTCAGGGAAGTTGATGCTAAATCCATTAGGGAAGTGAGTTCAGGATTAATGAGTGGTTCAGGTGCTGATGGAGAATCAATAAAAGTCTTAGAGAAAGAGTCAGGTGTAGACAAAGTAGGAAAAGACATGGAAGGAGAATTGAGTGTGGAATTTGTGGAGGATAGGAACTGAGACTTTGGGTGTTTAAAAGGAAAGATGTGTTCCTTAAAGACAACATCTCTATTGACAAAAAACTTTCCAAATTCAATGTCAAGCAGCCTATAACCTTTCTGAGTGGAGGAGTATCCCATAAAGATGGCAGGAGAAGATTTTGGAGAGAATTTGTCACAGTAATTGGTCTTTGTGGCATAACAAAGGCACCCTATAGTTCTCATATGGCTAAGGGTAGGTGTTGAACCATGGAATAGCTCGTAAGGAGACTTTCCTTTCAAAATAACACTAGGTAATCCGTTGATAATATATGTAGCTGCCAGAATGCACTCACCCCAGTATTTCAAGGGTATGTGTGCTTGAAATCTTAAGGCCCTCCCAACTTCAAGAAGATGCCTATGCTTTCTTTCCACCACTCCCTTTTTCTATGGAGTGTGGACACAACTACTTTGGTGAATGATGCCTTTAGTTGTGAAGAGAGTAGAAGTGTCACGACCCAAAATCCAACTAGTCGTGATGGCACCTAACCCAACCCGCTAGGTAAGCCAACTTTCAACTACCCAATTCCAATAACAATTATTAAAGAAATTTAAGTAAATAATTATCTTAACCTTATACATTTTCCAAGAACTGGTAATACAAATCATGAGCTTCTAAAAATAGAGTATACAAAGCGGAAATGAAATAAATACATAGTCTGTTTGAATAGTACATAAACAGAGCTTTTATAAATTTAAGGCTACCACGAATAAGAGGCAGCTACAACATGAACGCATGTACATCTTCAAATTCCGCAACCATCGAGCACAACAACAACATCAGTCAACATCTGCACGCAATGTGCAGAAGTATAGTATCAGTACAACCGACCCCATGTGCTGAGTAAGTAACAAACCTAGCCTTAGGTTGAAAGTAGTGACGAGCTTCTACTAAGGTCGGGTCCAAATCAACTAATCTACAACAATTAATAATGACATAAAGTAAATAATACCAGAAGTAACTCAGAGATAAAATGCTCAGTCACATCGTGATTTCAACAATAATAGTTCTTCCTTTCAAGTACATTAGTGAAAACCCAAATCTTTTGCCAAAGTTACCAAAAATGTGAATAAGTTTGGAAACAGATTTTTTTTTCAAAATCCTTTCAATAATAAATAAAATATCTCATTTTCTTTTCAGATAACCATTGTAAAACAAATGCATCACTATGCCCATCTGTTAACATGTGTGAGAAATCATGAATAATGTGATACCGTACAGCATGAGAAAAATACATCTCTATGCATATATCTCATGTGTGCATGTCAATGCAATGTATCTCAGAGATTGTACTCATGTACTCACACTCTCAGAGTACTCAATCTCATTGTCTCGCATTCTCTCTCACTGTGCTCAGCACACTCAATCACTCAGCGCTATACAATACCTGATGCAGCGTGCAGCCCGATCCTTGTTTATAGTCGACTGCACTCACTGGGGGTGTGTAAAGACTCATGAGGGGCTCCTGCAGCCCATGCGCTATAAGCACGGACAACTCACGTGTTGCACGGATAACTCAAGTGCCATAATATAAGCCAATAAGGCCTGCTGCAGGCAGGCAGCCTCGACCCATATAATAGTAATAATATATATAAGGCCAACATGGCCTGCTGTGGCGCGTAACCCGATCCCAAAAATATCCTCGCAATCAGGCCCTCGGCCTCCCTCAGTCATCAATCTCTCTAGTCTCTCTCTCATGGGCTCACAATGTCATGAGAATAGCCCAAAAATGATGATATGATGTATCAATAAATAATAACTGAGACTGAGTTTGAATTTTCAACATAACCAATAATTCACGGCAATATGACCTCTGTGAGTCCCAATAATACTGGCACATAGCCTCAACATGATTTTTAGTATGTTTTTCAGCTCAATTTCTTAAACTCATAAAATCGCATGGAAAATGCCAAGATTATTTAACTAAAAAATTCCACAGAAATAATTATGTCACAATTTTTATAGTACATGCCCACACGCCCGTCACCTAGCATGTGCGTCACCTCCCAACAATTCACGAAATACATATATTCATGGTTCATACCCTCAACTCCAAGATTAGAAGAGTTACTTACCTCGAACAAGCCAAATCCAATATCGAGCAAGCTAAGCAATGCTCCAGAAATTCCATTATGCTCATATCAACTTCCAAATGGCTCGAATCTAGTCACAATTAATTTGATTCAGCTCACAAAAATTATAGGAATTAATTCCATATCAAAATACTAATATTTTCCAAAAATCCGAAATTACACTCAAACATCGCCCGTGGAACCCACATCTTGGAACCCGACAAAAGTTACAAAATATTAACGCCCATCCAACCACGAGTCCAACCATATAAATTTCATAAAATTCCGACATCAACTCGACCCTCAAATCTTCAATTGAAGTCTTTGAAGATTTCTACCATTTAAAACCCAATCTTTATCTATTTGAACTCAACACTCTTTCCATAAACCTTATTGATACGTATAAATAATACTATTATATCCAAGAATCATACTCTTAATCACCCATCATTTTCCAAACTCGAAATTGAAAATTAGGGGTTAGAACCTTACCTCTTTGATGAAGAACTTGAGGGATTTCTTGTTGGATTCCAAGCCTTGGACAAGAATTTGATGAACAAGACACTTCATCTACTTCCTCTCTCTATAACACTCTCACTTCTCTCTAAAATCATCAGATAATTGCCCCAAAATAAGCCCCAAAGCTTATTTATCAAAATGGGATTGGGTTATGAAAATAGAAAAATTAACCCTCCAAAAGTAGGTCTGCGGTCGCATAATGAACCGCAGAATGGGTATGCGGGCCGTAAAATTGATCGCAAAATCGGCGCCCAAAACTGGGCTCTTCTGGTCCATTCTGCTACCAGTTTTGCGGTCGCAGTCGCAGTTTTGCGATCGCATAATTGGTCGCAGAATTATATTTTTCCAGCCTTTGGTAATTTGGTCATAACTTCTTGTAAGAATGTCCAAATGATGAACGGTTTGAAGCGTTAGAAACTAGACTCAAATATATTTCATTTGATAGGTAATACACCATAAACACTTCGTATTATGAGATTTTTACTTATTTGAAGTTAAATCTTGTGCGAACTCACTTGAAACTTAGTCTTATGAAATTTTCAACTTCTACATTCGATGCCGAAACCTATCGAATCAAGTCTGATTGACCTCAAATTTTACACACAAGTCATAAATTACATAATGAAGCTATTCCAATTTCCATAATCAGATTCCGATCTCGATATCAAAAAGTCAACCCCTCGGTCAAACTTTCCAAAAATTCAACTTTCGGCATTTCAAGCCTAATTTCACTACGGACCTCCAAATAATTTTTCCGACACGCTCCTAAGTCCAAAATCACCATACGGAGCTATTGAAATTATCAAAACTCCATTCCGGGGTCGTTTACATATAATTCAACATCCGGTCACTATTTTAACTTAAGTTTTCAATTATGAGACTAAGTGTCATTTCACTCCAAAATCCTTCCGGACCCGAACCAACTAATCCGATAAGTCATAAATCAACCGTGTGGCATAAATTGAGCAGTAAATGGGGGAACGAGATTATAATACTCAAAACGACCAGCCGGATCATTACAAGAACAAAGATCATTAAAGAATTCATGACCATTGTCAGATCTAAAGGTCTTAATAGTGGTAGAAAATTGGTTTTGTACAAGTTGAATAAAATCATTCAAGACAACAAACACATCACTTTTCAACCTTAACAGAAAAGTCCATGTCATTCTTAAGTCATCATCAACAAGGGTAAGGAAATATCTAAAACCATTATAGGTACAGACCCTATATGGTCCCCATACATCCATGTATACAAGATCAAAAATATTAGTGCACTTAGTTGTGCTAATAGAAAATGGTAACCTAATTTGTTTAGCTAGTGGACATATGGGACAATCACAATTATTGGATGTTGACAAATGATTTTTTATAGTAGGAATTTTCTGTAAAACTATAGAGGGTGCATGCCCTAATCTCTGAAGCCACAAAGTAGTAGAGTGAGTTTTGATTGAAGAAGACAGGCATGTTGAAGCAGGAATAACATCAGCTGTGAAAGGATTGAGTATGTACAGTTCTCCCTGCAGTCTACCAATCCCCTTCACCATGCCACTAAAGAGGTCCTGAAATAGACAAAAATCTGGATAAAAAATGACTGAACATTGTAATTCCTTAGTGTATTTGGACACTGATAAAAGATTGTATTTAAACTGAGGGATATAAAGCACATTGTGCAGAGTTTGGGAATTGGATATAGGACAGGACCCTGTATGAGTGATGTTTGTACTATCTCTGTTTGGAAAATGAACAGAGGTAGTACTATAGGAGGAAACAGGTAAGGGATTGGACAACAATTCTAAAGATGAAGCCATATGATTTGAGGTACCTGAATCAATAATCTAATAATCACATTTATTAGTAGATTTACCTGCCATATTGGCCATCTCAATTGCTTCAGGTTCTTTTCCCTTGTTCAGCATCATGAGAATATGTTGGTACTGCTCAGGGGTAAAAACAGGTGCAACAGGTACTGCATTAGTAGGTCCAGCATTCCCAGTCTGAGTGTTCAGTGGATTCATGGTTCCTACCTTCTGCAATTCCTCTTTGACATGCACATTATGTGCCACAACTGTGGAACCCTCATACACTCCCTTTTTCTTATTAGTGAACTTGAACCCGGGTGGATAACCCACCAATTTGTAGCAAGTTTCCCTCGTGTGGACCTTCATATGATAATAATCACATTACAGATGTGCATTTCTTTTAGGTCTCGCATTAGAGGCATTGGCTGAAATCAAGCCACTAGCTACACCTTCCATAGGTGCACTTCCCAAAATTCCACCATTCATTCTCTAACTCTCCTCCTGTATGATCATTGAGTAGGCCTGGTCTAACGTAGGTGTAGGGTTCATCATAAGAATTTGATTTCTTTTAGGAGCATATGTATCATTGAGTCCCATTAAAAACTTCATTAATTTTTGTTGATGCAGAAATTCAACAAAGAGTCTAGACTTCACACAGTCGCACCCAGGGAAAGGGATTACTGACTCAAATTCACACCAGAGATCATTTAATTTCGAGTAGTATATTGAGACTCTAGAAATACCTTCATTCAACAGACTAATTTACCTGTTCATGTGATATACTTTAGTCGCATTTACTTTATCAAATCTATCCTTAAAGGCTGCCCAAACTTTATGTGCATTTGAGGAATATACTATACTTTTTCTGAGCTCTTGTACGACTGAACTCATGATCCATGATTGAACTATCGCATTGCACCGTTCCCATTGGTATGTGTGAAATGCATCACCTTCATATTTCTCCCTTGTAAATGTTCCATCAATGAATCCTATCTTATTCTTCACTAACAATGACGTCTTCATTGATCGACTCCATTCAGAGTAGTTCTCAGTTTCGATTAACAGTTGTGGAAAAGTGGCAGCCCTGGCGTATACGAAGGATGCACATATAGCGGATAGTTGCAATCCAGCTGAGGATTGATTGCATGTGGTGTTCCAGACAAATTCGTTGTCACACTTTGAGGAGAATCGCCAGCCATTATTGCGAATTTCTCAGAAATTGGGGTAGAATCAAAAAAAGGGAGAAATTTTGACCTAGGAAAGATAGAGGTGAAAAATTGAGAAATTGATGATACTCATGGACTTTTCTCTTCAAATCGCAGTGAACTTGCTCTGATACCATGTTAAAATGGAGTTGTGGAGTGCCATTAATGGAGGAGAAGCAAGCTCGAAGATGAAGAAGATTAGAGCAAGAGAGAGAGAGAGAGAGAGAGAGAGAGAGAGAGAGAGAGAGAGAGAGAGAGAGAGAGAGAGAGAGAGAGAGAGAGAGAAATAAAGCAATTCTCAGTATTTCTTATTAACCGACTCAAATGTACTGTACAATGTTATATTTATACAAAGGAATTAATCAACTAACTAACTTCTCTAACTACCTATCTATTATAAATTAACAGCTCATTTACAGCTCACTGACATTTAACTATTTTCTAACTAATCTTGTAGAAGTGTACTTCCTTAAATAGCACTCTGTACAACTACTCACAGCTGATCTAATATTTCAACAGTTTTCATCAAATATACAGAATCATGCACATGCATGTGCAAATAAAAATGGATATGCGACAAATTAATACAACAAAGTTGTGCCTACTTTTATCTTTCAGTTTCTGGATGTAGCACAAACATATGCAGATGAAAACTGTTTAACTGTCAAGAATTCTGATGCAACCAATACATAAAATATACGAAGATCAAATTAACAAAATAAATTCACAGGAGAAAAGAGATACTTAGTAAAAATCAAAACTTACCAGGTGTAAAGTATCTCAAATTCAAAGAGCGACATGTGCGCTATTTAGCTTCCGCTGCCAAGTGAGTAAAGGATATTATTTCAAGAACTACCTTGATGAAAAATGATGAGGCAGGATACATTTATAAAAGTTAAAATGGCCTCAGGTCCACTTAAACTTGTACCCATTAGTCAACCCGTTAAACAAACTTATATTTTACATGGCCACATTGAGTGAAAATCACGCTGTCAAAGCACATAGATATGATTATTTTTATTAAAAAATATTAGATTCAGAAAATAAAATATAAATAAAAAAGAACTCCTCTTCTCTTTTCCCCTCCCCTCCCACCCTTCTCTCGTCTTCCCCGGCAAATTTCCCACCCCATATCTGTATTTTTTTATTTACTATTCTAGTTCCCCCTCCCTTCCCTTTTCTTGTTTCTTTTTCCCTCCCTCTTCTCATTCTAATATTTTTTATTCATTTGCTAGTCTCCACCCACTTTTCTTGTCCCAACCTCCCTCAACTCCTCCATAGCCAACACCTTCACCCCATAT
The DNA here is from genome assembly GCF_000715075.1 of Nicotiana tabacum. Taxonomy (NCBI): domain Eukaryota; kingdom Viridiplantae; phylum Streptophyta; class Magnoliopsida; order Solanales; family Solanaceae; genus Nicotiana; species Nicotiana tabacum. The sequence continues at coordinate 26,579,749 of NC_134091.1, forward strand.
CACTGCCATCAGCTCCCCCTTTCTCTTCTTCTTTCTTTTTCCTTTTTTTCTTTTTCTTTCAAAGCAAACCTAGTTAGTCGGCTACCGCTAACGGATTACAGGTGAGAATTGATAAAAGATTAGGTGGCTTTGATAGAAGAACAAGAAAATAAATTAATTTTTTTTGTCTTCAATGAAATTTGCCGGAAGCCGTTTGGTGAAATAATTTTAAAATGGAATAATAATTTTTACTGGAAGACAAAAGAGGGGGTAGGTGGAAGAAGATAATAATGGTTAAAAATGGCTGATGCTTGGTATTGTCATTGGTGGACTATCGGTAGATCTACGATGGAGAAAAAGAGAAAGAAAAATAAATTAAAAATCTGATAAATTATTTTTTTTCAAAATGTGGGATCCAAAAATTTCACATGTCATATAATAAAGATCAAGCATGTGACATGGCATTCGTGTCAGAGCAATTGACGAAGACGTTCTATACATAGAGCTTATTAGTAGTCATTTTCTCAAGTAGAGGTGTTTGAATGAGAAAATTATAAGTTTGTTTATCGGGTTGATAAGTGAGTGCAAGTAGAGGTGTTTGAATGCTCTATTTTAAGAAAAAGCGTAACAATGGAAGTCCCAGTATCAAATACACTTGACATACATTAGCATATTTTTTCGATGATATCAAAGGAACCAAGAATCCCTAAATGAGAAATTTGAAATAAAATAGCGTGAAGCCCACAGAAAGCCAAAGGAAAGAAGAGGATGAAATAGGATTGTACTGTATCACAAGTTTTAGTAATATACGTGGTCTGTTAGAATCAATTATAGCACACACATGTCCATTAGAAAATGCATGTAGAGTCAACAATTTATCCTTAATTTTTTTCTAAATCCCCAATGTACCCTTATTCGTACACCCAACTCCCACTCCTAAAGAATAAGTAATAATAGCCCATATATGTTACATATGTCGTTCCTTTTTACATATTGAAGTAACAACCCTGACTAGAATATGCCAAACACACACGATGAAGTTAATGAAATGGGTTGAAGCGAGAAAAACCTCCTTATCATCTAGACAATATTTTTGTATAATTTGTTGTCGAATGTTGACACTTCAATAGTATGCTATGCTTTAGAATGTCAGAAGTGGTTGTTTGGTACATGAATTCAAAAGAATACGTTACAAGGTTTCTTATAAAAAATATCTCCACTCATATTCAACTCTACATTGTTATGAATACATGTTTCTCCTAGGGCATTTGGTTGAACAAATGGTTTTCCAGGAACAGAAAAAACAAATTTACATAAAATCTTTCTCAAGTTTTTGTACCAACAGCGGGCCTTTAACTTTTCTTTTATACTTTGGTTTCCCACCCGAAGACAGATACCCATAGAGGTCGCAACTAATCTAAAGTTCATTAAAGCCAGCTTTTGGTTAGGAAAAATCAAACATGAAAAGAATAAGTTTTTGTGTAGTTTGTACTTTGCACCTAAGTTGGCCCAGATCCATGGCAGAAGAAGCCCCAATATATTAAACCCAAGTAACACTCTTACACTGGAAACCAAAAGGAAAAAAATTATTTCGTTGTCGGGACTTGAACCCGGGTCTCTCGAGTGAGAGGCGAGTATCCTAACCAACTAAACTACTGAATTTCTGATTTACGTTCTCAAACGTTAGGTATTCAACGAAAAACATTAATCCCCAACATGATACCAGAATAGAGCTGCATATCTGGTTATCACTACCAGCCATTACAAGAAATAGGCAAAATGACCTCCGGGCCACTTAAACTTGTACTCGTTTGTCAACCAGTAGGTGAACTTAGAACTTTCCCATTTAAAAACTTTAACTCTATAAAATGCATATAAATAATGTGGCAACAAGGTAACTGATGTGGCAATAGTACGTGACGCTCACGCTGAAAAGAAGCGTAGATATATTTTTTAATTAAAAAAAATTAAAATCATAAAACATAAATCAGAAGAAAATAAAGAAGCAAAGAGAAAAGAAAAACCCAACCCACTTTCTCCCTCCAACATCCCACCCTCGGCCTCCCCTCCCCTTTCTTTCTTTCCCAATTTTACTTTTTGTCATTGTTCCACCATTTTTATCATCTCCATTTCACCAAAATACCTTTAACCACTGCAGTACCCACCGAAATCAAAGATCATTCCGTCACCATAATAGAAAAATCACTATGGGAGTTGAAGGAATAACTACAATGGGTGGGCCATCGATGGAGGTGGAGATGATAATAAAACTACTTAGAAAAATGGGATATTGATGGATAAGTAAATAAGATCTATATTAGCCATTTTTCACCTTTATACCCCAATCTCGTCTCTTACTTGTGCAAATCATGGAGAATTGCAGATATAATGTTTTTATGAAGAAAAAGGTTACGTTATTTGGCCAGTAGTCTTGCAACCAGATCTTCAAGTCAAAGTTCAAATAAATTAAATGTTGGTAGATTAGATCAAGCTAATATTGATTTACCCAATCGAAGCAACGTTTTGTGAAGGTCAGGTTTGAAGATTTTCCTTTTTAATGATTTTTGCTTTGTTGGTGAGAAGAGGATGAAATATAGAAGATGAAGAAAGTTGATTGAAAGAAAAATGACAACGCGAGAAAAACTTTTCAGTGATATTTGAAGGTTTTCCAGCGAGTTCTAAAAGGAAGAAGAAGGGGTACACACAATTACAAAGAATCTTACAATAAATAATTATTAAAAAAGAAAGAAAGAAGTGGGACCCATAATTTACAAGTATCAAGAAAATAATATGTGGAAGACATGGCAATAGAAAATGTTAAATTTTATCCATTTCAGCAGCGATTGAACAACACTCATGGTCATGAGTATTTATTTATAGTCATTTAGTTAAGTTGATGTGTTTAAATAGGAAAGTTCTAAGTTTATCTACCGGAATGACAAAGGGTACAAGTTAAAGTGGCCCGGAGGCCATTTTGCCCAAGAAATAACAAAACAAAACCACGCTTAATGATTGTTGTAGCAGAAAATTCCAAAACCAACATGATAGTCTCTTCGTTTAAACTTCCAACCTCTGACAAAATAACCTAATGGGTACTAACCACAAATGAACAATCCTCTCAAGTACTTCCTCAAGCAGTGGAACACTCAATGCGCAAGCAATTTAAGTTTCAAGACATTCACTATTATCTCTGACAATGTGTTCCAAGCTTTCCTCAACAGAAAGGCTGCAAACAAACATTGAGAAAAGGTTTATGCAACTGCTGTTCCATCCTTTCCAAAGGAAAGCGAAAGAAATCAGCACATAGTTCTGTTGAACCACTAGGAGACACTCAAACGGAAACCATAGCCAAAGGGTAAACTGTGTCTTTATTGTCAGGCTGCACCAGCATGTTTAAGTCAAGACTTACGTCGAGTACATTCCTTCAAACTAAATGCATGCAATCCATCGAGGGACAAGGCCACGGGCAACTTAAACTGATTAACTAGAAATAAAGCCGTGCCAGATTCCAGACTACTAGTTCTAAGAACTTAAAAGCAGAAAGGACGACCATTGAACCGCCAGTTATCAGACACTTTCAGATGATCATTAACCTTTATTAACATATAGAACTTCAAGAAAAATAGTCCAAACGTACGTCTCCCATTGCCTTTAAGATGATATGAGATATCTTTAAGATTTTCCAATGCTGTCCGGATGTCTCCTACATAGTATCTTTAACTCTCTGCAATGGTGAACTGTGATTGTCTGACGAGCGCAAAACACAATAAAAAATTATTGCTCGCTAATCAAAGATAATATAGATTAATTATCGTCTCCACATGGATTGAATTTAAACAGTGTTCGAATAATCTCCAGTTGATTACTATCCGGGAAAATTAACACTTGATTTGATGACTATTACTACGATTGACTATTAAAAATTTAAGCAAATAACAATTGATCACAAAAGACAGTAGATAAGCAACGAAAAAATATCAATGAGAGGAATAAGGGTATTTGACTAGATAAGTGAAAAATAACTTACTCGGGGTCCAATTCTTTAGTTAATTCACTCTATAATACAGTTGATTCTCACGAATTTATCCGATAATCAGATTACACTTAAAGTTAATATTACTCTTTCGATTAAACGTTAATTTCAGTAATTAATTCAATTGAAGCACGGTAAACAATTACAACAATAAAATGATTGTTATGATCTAAAGGGTAACTTCTCACGAATATTCCCCTATTTTCTAGTTCGATTAACAATTCAAGAGGCTCTTTCGATTACCTATTTGAATCACGAATTTAAACTAGAGCATAATATGTGAAGACATTCAATATCAAACTCCACTTTCGATTAAGCAAAATAATAAATAACTCAACAATACAAATTAAAGCTCCATCAATTAATTGTAACAATTATTAAGAATCGAATCCCTAATCAAGTTATCGAAACACCGTATCTGTCAACACCCTAATAGAAATTACTCTATAGCAATGGAGTATGACATCTCAATAAGGTTCAAAAAATAAAGAAAACATCAATTCTAATGATTCGATACAAACTCCCGTATTACACCGATTGCAGGTTGAAATATTAATGAATTCTTGAGTCTTCTTGCCTTGGTTCGTTCTCCAATATTTCATAGGTCAAAAGTCCCCTCAAAATCGTATTTTTGGTGTATTTATACCATGTAGGAACAAGCCCGGATGAAACTACCCTTTCCTAGCCGAACTAGGAGATCACTCTTGATATTTTTGCACACCCGCGCCGCGCCATGCGGCGCGCTTGTGAGTAAATCCAAAGAGCTCGCACATTGTCCGTCAGACCAACTTTTGCACTGTCGCGCGGCGCCTCGCGGCATCCCATGCGGCGCGGCTGTGCCTTTTTCTCAGAGTAAATTTGTTGTTCACTTTTTGACATCCGGACTTGGTCCTCGACCTCCGAACGTGATCCCGACTTAATTTTTTGGGCTTCTACTCTGACTTCAAAGCTTCAACTTGTTCGATTTAGCTTCAAATTATCTTAATAGCTCGGAATCGTTTCTTGCAAAGCACAAAATACGTAATAAGTGTAATTCACTATCATTTAAGCTCAAACTCACATAAAATGCGGAAATTAGAGTGCAATACTACAGCTAAAACACAGGTTTTTAGCCTACCATCAACACCTCACACTTAAACCATTTTTCGTCCTCGAGCAATCAAACTACACTTAACATAGGGGCGACCTTTTCATCAAACAACCTCCTTAACACATCATGCCAAGAATATTTAAAATAGACTAAGCACCATGTCATAATATCCTAACATCAAGACTCGACTCAAAAGCACCATGCGTTTTTCACAACCTGTTCACTTACTCTAACATAGAGGTCAAATTCTTTACCTTACTTTCACAAATCATGTGCCCTCACACAAACAATAGAGAGTAATTCCACACACAATAAAATTCAAGAACAAATAGGAACTCAAGATAGAAAGAATTCACTCACTCTCAGAAATAAAATTCATGCGCCACAGATAGTATACCATAAGATTGCTCGTAGTGTAATACTCTACTAATTGAGCTCATTCAGTCAAGGATTAAGTAGGACTTTATTTTGGTTGTAATGTAGGCTGCGAGACGGGTAGGATACATATGGATATAGTGGCTACACCTCCCTAAGCACTTTAATACTTACAATTTCACAGTTTAAACCCCACACTTGTGTTGGACCAAATCCCAACGCTCCTAATTTCTTTAAGCACAAACAAAGTAAGATTTACCACTAGCAAGGAATATATACACACCAACATTTTTTTTTCTTTTTCTAGATTCTGATTTTCTCTTCTTCTTTTTTCAATTCCCTACAAGTGGCTCTCACAATAATTTTTTTTCAAACAGTGCACATTTCTCCTTTTCTATAATTCCACTCAAAAACTCAACCATACCTCCGCTTAGCTTTTAACAAGCTCATGAATATATCAAGTGCTTAAGAGAGGTAAATGGTTCAAACAAATAGACAATTCAAACAAAGGGTCAATCTTGTAGTGTGGTTGCCAAAGAAATATGATTATAGGCTCAAAGGGGCTAACTAAAATACACATTCATTAGGTGGGTAAAAACATATATCTGGCTCAACAAAGAAATATCTATATCACTTCCTAGACTGAACAAGACTACTATTTCGCTTTGCAAACATACCAGGCAAGTTCTAAATATCAACCGACATGCACTGAATATCACAAAACCTCACACACACATTGGCACATAACTCACTTAGGATCAGATCTATCCCGACTCTCTAGTCAAAGTAGTTAAACAAAGTTACAATCAACCAATTTAAGGCACTTATTTAAGAGTCAAGAACTGAGCCTAGGAGTCACAACTAAGGCACTCACCACTCTCAAAGCATATGCATTCAAGAAAAATTGCTTCAACTTAGCACTATGACTCAAGATTCTTTATTCCTATAAAACTAAAAAAAACTAACTACACACGGTTCAATTAAAACCCTTGGAAAAGAACCGCGGCACAAAGAAAAATAAAGGGGGAATTACTACACTACCTAAGAAAGTAAAATAAAAGACATATTTTTGGATTTTCAATTTTTTTTATTTTTTTTTTATATTTTTCTCGTTTGACTTCAAATCCCTCAAGAAGGCAGTCGACGAAATTCATCATCGGAAAGAGTCGAAACTAAACAATTAATTACTAACTATTTCAGGCCGATATAATTCAGAGTTATGATTACAGACCATATTTTCTAAAAAAGCAAGAAACAAATCAAACAACACCAACTGCAAATAGAAAACAAGTACAAATACAATCAAATAGGAGCACCCCCACCCCACACTTAAGAAATTGCATTGTCCCCAATGCAAAACAGTAAAACAAGAGTGAAATGGTAACTCCCTGAGCCCGTGGCCTACTACTCATCAACACCCTCAAAGGTACGCAGGTACTCTTCATCATCAGAGGGAATAGAGTTTACGTCCTCATACGGTGGTATATGTGCTCCATTGGCCAAGACCAACCACTGCTGAGTGACCGCGGAGAGTGGATGGTCCTCCTACAGCCCTGCCAAGTCAACCTCCCTCCGAGCAGCACGAAGGCACATATCATCACAACAGCTGCAATGTCTCATCAACACGAATAAATCTCTGAACTACAGGAACAACAGCAGCGAGGGGGTCCGTCACAGCTGTGACATCAAAAGGCTTAAGAGGCCGCAGAACCGGAATCGTCCGGTCATAATGGTACTCCTCCTCCACATGGTGTGTCAGCAGAAGCTGCGTGATCATGCTCGGGAAATACATGCGGCGGGCCCCAAGTGGTGGTACTCGATACATGTGCTCAAGCATAATCTTACCTAAATCAAACTTCATCCGAGTCAAGATAGCATAAATGAGACACACTTTCAACCAGGAGACGTCAATGTCATTTTGGGTAGGCATGATCTTTGCATTAATCAACCGGAGAATGACTCTGGTGGGACGATAGAAATGGAAATTCTTTATGTCTTTGTGGAACTCATTAGCATCTCGCATCCATGTGGCAAGAGACCCTGCGCCACACAGCTGGCGTCTAATATCAGGATAGGGGGTCCGACGCAGCAACCTCAGGAACAACTTATGCGAGTGCTCCTTGAACCCCTTGATTTGATTTATTACCTGAGAAGAAAATGGAATCATCTTTCCTCTCACCTCCACTTCATACACCGTATCTAAACTGGCCTCAGGTTTCCAGTTAGCATAGAATTTCTTAACCATGTTCACGTTCACCGACTTACCGGGACGGAGCAAGCTTTCAAAACCTAGGTATCTGATGTTGTTGTAAATCCCCGAGTACTTCCTGGCTAGCTTACCATCATCATTACCGACTTCCGGGTCGGGACTCACTGCTGTAACAAAGTTCTGGTACCACATCCTAGCATGAGCTGGCACAACTCGAATACGATACTTGCAGTCTGGCATGGTGAAGTCCGTATGGTTGTTTTGAACGCAGTTTTGTACGCCCATAGAGTTTTATCCAACTTTACAGACCAATCCTTAAGAGAAGTACTAATCGTCTTATCAATAATTCATTTAAGTTCACGGTTAGCTACTTCTACTTGCCCACTAGTTTGGGCATGGTACGGGGTTCCTATTTTGTATGTGACCCCGTACTTAGACAACAATGCAGTGAACTGCTTGTTCACAAAGTACGACCCATTTTCACTGATAATCAGTCGAGGTATCCCAAAGCGAGTAAAGATGTTCTTCCGCAAGAACTCACACACCACCCGAGCATCATTGGTCCTAGTAGGGATTGCTTCGACTCATTTAGAGATGTAGTCAATGGCTACTAGGATATACTCATATGAATGAGACGATGGAAATGGGCCCATGAAGTCAATGCCCCAAACGTGAAAAATTTCACATACATGAATGGAGTTTAGTGGCATCTCATCACTCCTGCTAATGTTACTTGCCCTTTGACACTTGTCACATGCAGCTACATAAACCCGTATGTCTTTGTACAAAGTAGGCCAATAGAAATCGACTTTCATGACCTTTGTTACAGTGCGATTTCCATCATAGCGTCCTCCAGCTGCTCCATCATGGCAATGAGAAAGAATGCTCGTCATCTCTTCTTCAGGCACACACCTTTGAATCACACCATCTACACACAATTTAAACAATAAAGGGTCATTCCATAAATAACTTTTTACCTCACCTTGAAGCTTCTTTCTTTGATCACGAGAGAGGTCACGAGGCAACCATCCACTAGCCAAAAGGTTGGCTACATCAGCATACCAATGAGGCCTTTCGAAGACCGCAACAATGAAAAAAATCTGCTCATCAGGGAACTCTTCCCTTACTTAAATTGTTTCAACCGGAAGTCTCTCAAGTCAAGATAGATGATCAACAACTTTATTTTCTGTGTCCTTCCTATCTTTGATCTCCAAGTCAAACTCTTGAAGCAATAACACTCATCGCATCAGACGCGACTTGGACTTCTTCTTACTCAACAGGTATTTCAAGGCTGAGTGATCAACGTCTACAATCACTTTACTCCCCACCAGGTATGATCTAAACATGTCAAAAGCAAAGACTGCAGCAAAGAACTCTTTCTCAGTAGTGGGCCTAAACATCTTATCTTTTCTTTACCCCAGAACTGCTCCCACAACTACATCACTAGCATTACACATTATCTCAAATGGCTGGCTCCAATCAGGTGTCACCATTATAGGAGCACTCACAAGCTTTTTCTTTATCAATTCGAATGATCTTAAGCACTCTACATTGAAAGCAAACTTGACATCTTTCACTAGCAATGCAGTCGACGGCTTGGTAATGCTGGAAATATTTTTGATGAACCTCCTATAGAACCTAGCATCTCCCAAGAAACTCCTTATGCTCTTCACAGAATTCGGTGGAGGGAGCCTAGCAATTACATCAACCTTAGCTCTATCAACTTCAATTACATGTACAGTCACTTTGTGGCCCAGGACAATTTCCTCTTTCACCATGAAATGGCACTTCTCCCAATTAAGAACCAAGTGAGTGGCTTCACAACGGTCGAGCACAAGCTCCAAATTCTTCAAGCAATCCTCAAAGTCATCACCAAAGAGGGTGAAATCATCCATGAATACTTCTAGACACTTCCTGTTTAAATCAGAGAATATAGACATCATGTACCTCTGAAAAGTGGCAGGTGCATTACACAACCCAAACAAAATCCTCTTGTAAGGAAAAATACCTGACGGGCAAGTGAATGTGGTCTTCTCAACATCTTCTGGGGCAATGGGTATTTGATTGTAGCCTGAGTACCATCCAAGAAGTAGTAGCATCCATGTCCATCCACTTTCTCGAGCATTTGATCAATAAAGGGAAGTGAAAAATGGTCTTTCCTTGTTGCATCATTCAGCCTTCTATAATCAATACACATTCTCCACCCAGTGACTGTTCTTGTGGGGATCAATTCATTGTCTTCATTCTTGACCACTGGCATGCCCCTCTTCTTAGGTACAACTTGCACTAGACTAATCCACTGCTATCATAGATGGAGAAAATCACTCCCGTATATAGCAATTTGATGATCTCCTTGTGCACTACCTCCTCCAAATTTTTGTTCAACTTGCGTTGGGGTTGCACCACTGGCTTGCTATTTTCTTCCAACAAAATTTTATGCATGCAAATGGCTGGACTGATTCCTTGAATATCAGTTGTATTCCAGCCAATGGCCTTCCTGTGCTTTTTCAGCAGCTCCACCAACTTCTGCTCATGTGTACCTGTCAAGTTAGCAGAAATAATCACAAGAAAATTGTTAGTTTCATGAAAAGCATATTTCAAGTGAGTGGGGAGGACTTTCAATTCCACATTAGGCTTAGAAGCCTCCTCTTTTGGTTCTTCCTCATCAACCACTTGATCCTCAGTTTCAAGAGCTTCAGCCTCTTTCTTTATTTCAGGATCTTCATCCTCCACTGTGCTAAACTGAGTAATACACCTCTCTAGAGTATCCCCTACAAGCTTGTCAAACATGTATTTTCCAGCCAATTCCTCAACAATATCTAGCTTGAAACACGAGTAGGTGGACGCCGTATAACTGGGGTATTTCATCATCCTCTTCATCTAGAACACCACTTTTTCAATGCCCACTCTAAGCATAAGCTGCCCCTCGTAGATATCAAGGATAGCTTTGCCTGTACATAAAAATGGCCTCCCTAGAATTAGAGGCACATCTTTGTTAACCTCCATATCCACCACAATAAAGTCTTCGGGGAACACAAATTTGTCTACCCCCACTAGAATATCCTCATTGATTCCCTCGGGTAAAATAGTGGTCTGGTCAGCCAGTTGTAGGGACACTGGTATTGATTTGTTCACTCCAAGCTCACCTTCTAGTTTCCTGAATACAGACAGAGGTATTAGATTTATAGACGCACCAGAATCGCAGAGGGCCTTGTCGAATTTATCACTCCCCAACGAGCATGTATGGTGAAGCTTCCTGGGTCCCCACACTTTTGGGAAATGTATTTTGCAATATGGCACTGCATTGGGCATTCAGCTTGACCATTGTTGTCTCCTCTAATTTTCTCTTGCTGGACAGGATTTCCTTCAAGAACTTTGCATAAGCAGGCATCTGAGTGAGTACCTCTGTGAAGCGAATGTTCACATAAAGTTACTTGAGCATCTCCAAGAATCGCCCGAAACATTTGTCAAATTTTTTCCGCTTCATCTTTTGAGGGAATGATAGAGCTGGCATATGTCTACTTTCTTCAATCTTCTTTTGTATCCCTCTAGACTGGTTTTTCTGCTCTTCACTCTTTTTCTCTTCCAATGTCTCAGTCTTCTTGTTCACCACCTCTGGTCTTGATTTCACCACTGGGTCAACCAATATTTTTCCACTTCTTGAAGATACAGCTTTGATTGTTTCCTTTGGTTCTTTTCAGTGTCAGAGGGTAAAGTCCTATGAGCTCTCTCAGATAATAAATTTGCAATCTCTCCCAATTGTCTTTCTAAATTCCGGATGGCCGTGCCCTGCTCTCGGATGGTTGTGCCCTAAGTCTCAAATTTTTCATCAGATTTGTTGATAAATGCCTTCATGAGATCTTCCATACTAGACTGATTTGACTATTGTGTGCTGGTTCTGAAAACCTGGTGGTCCTTGACCTTGGGGTTTGAAATTATTTTGATGCCATGAGTTCAGGCTCCCACTAGGTGAACTCCACGAAAAACCTGGATGTCTTTGATGAATATTCCCCTATTTTCTAGTTCGATTAACAATTCAAAAGGCTCTTTCAATTACCTATTTGAATCATGAATTTAAACTAGAGCATAAGATGTGAAGAAATTCAATATCAAACTTCTCTTTTGGTTAAGCAAAATAATAAATAACTCTACAATACAAATTAAAACTCCATCAATTAATCCTAACAATTACCAAGAATCGAATCCCTAATCAAGTTATCGAAACACCGTATTTGTCATCACCTTAATGAAAATTACTTCATAGCAATGGAGTATGACATCATGGTTCAAAAAACAAAGAAAACATCAATTCTAATGATTTGATACAAACTCCCATATTACACCGATTGCAGGTTGAAATATTGATAATTCTTGAGTCTTCTTGCCTTGGTTCGTTCTCCAATCTTTCGTAGGTCAAAAATCCCCTCAAAATCGTATTTTTGGTGTATTTATACCATGTAGGAACAAGCCCGGACGAAACTACCCTTTCCTAGCCGAACTAGACTAGGAGATCACTCTTGATATTTTTGCACCCCCGCGCCGCGCCATGCGGCGCGCTTGTGAGGAAATCTAGAGAGCTCGCACATTGCCTGTCAGACCAACTTCTACACTGTCGCGCCGCGCCGCGACCTATGCGGCTCGACTGTGCCTTTTTCTCACAGTAAATTCGTTTGTTCACTTTTTGACATCCGGACTTGGTCCTCAACCCCCAAACGTGATCCCGACTTAATTTCTTAGACTTCTACTCACACTTCAAAGCTCCAACTTGTTTTATTTAGCTCCAAATTACCTTAATAGCTCGGAATTGTTTCCTGCAAGGTATAAAACACGTAATAAGTTTAATTCACTATCATTTAAGTTCAAACACACGTAAAATGCGGTGATTAGAGTGCAATACTATGGCGGCTAAAACACAGGTTCACATTCATCCAAAATATCGTTCATTGTAGAGGAAGACTAAACAACGGCATCCTGGCTCCCGGCTGTATGAGCAATGACTTCCATATACAACTCATATATTATTTATGGCATCCTATGAAAATGTATTTATAAAAGAACATAAACTACCCAGATTCACGAAAAGAATCTCTCTCGCCATGTATGTTATCTACAGCATCCTATCAAAAGAAAATACATGAACTGCCCAGATTCACGAAAATAATAAAAAGAGCACCTTAATTTGCAAGGGTTCTATGATTGCTATCAAGTAGACCACACTGTGGAAAGGACACTTTGAGAAAGGAAACAGTGATATTACAGATCCGCAGCACAAAGACGCTGCTGAGAACCATATTTACAATTCAAAAAGGCAAAACCCAAAAGTGGCTTGATACTCTTTCAAGGATCCAATAATGTCTAGTAAATGATTTACATCTTCTATGCTTCAAATTTAATCTATCTTTCATTAGCTTTTGTTCCTTGAATAAATTGTTCCAGTACCTGGAAAAGCTTAGCAATCCTATTAATCTCCCAGTCAGTTAGTAATCTTCTGAAGTTTATAATCCAGCCCTGCTGCCCCGAAGTCTCATGAATAGTTGCATCAGGTGCTTGAGTGAGGTTGAATAGATCTGGATAAATCTCCTCAAGGGGCTGAGAGCCAACCCAGCTGCCATTCCAGAAAGATATTTTCCTACCATTACTAACTTTGTGACTGATATTGTTTGCAAAAGAACGCCCCCACACTTAGTTCCACTTGACTGTCAGGTGCTTATACCGGAGTACCTTAGTACGTGAAGAACTTAGGTCCACCACAACCTTAGCCCTGAAAAGATATTTAAGCAGTAATGTAAGTGACAAGAGATGACACAACAGTCAAAGAAGAATGTGATCTCTTCTCTTTCCCACTTCTGATATAACAATGACATAATGAACTGTAAAACTGATTAGAACAGAAGACTCCCACCTCTAAGAGAAGTGAAACCACTTACCAAACAGAAAAACAATTGCTGATACCATGAGCACCGTTACATGAAGCACCAAGTCCAAGAGGACCGTTGGACTAAAGGAACGCCAGTAACACCAATGCACACGGAGAGACAAGATACAGTCAGAAAAAACTGGTGTAAGATAGCTTTACATTTTTCCCTTTCAATAAATAATAAGCTAAGGTATCACTGAAGAGAGTATCTAATCAGGAGTAAGATTCACTTAATCAGATTCCCGTTTTCTGTTCTTCTATCAAGTAATCGGATTCTGTAATATACTGTGCTCTATTAACAGCTAAGATGTGATCACAGTTATCACATGTGATTAATACTTGACAAACAACTGATGTGACTATGAGACAGTTATTGCTCCTGGATAAATCTGGACAACTGATGAGTCTCCACGATGTTGCGTTCATGAGTCCAACTGTCACCACTTATTAGTCCGAACTACACAGGATGGGAAACATACCAAAGACATAATTTCTTCCATATCACCACCAACAAATTCCTTACGATTCACAGCACTTCATAAAAGTCATAAACAATTGATACACAGCAAATTAGCATGCAGTATAATAATATCCACATTTCATGTTGTTTAACTGTGGCAATTATTATGGGTAGGGAAGTTTAGTAATAGTGTGCATTTAAGGGGAAAAAAAATGAAGAACGAAGATGATACCATGGGTACCATAACATGAGGAATCCAAGTCCAAGAAGATTGTGTCCCTTAAAATGTCAGTAAACCATTACGAAGGAGAGACAGAACACAGTAAGAAAACGTTATAAGGTAGCTTTACATTATTCCTTTCTATAATTAAAGAGCTAAGATAACATCGATGAGAGCAGAAGACAGCCTATAACCATTCGAAAGATCTATCTACAACAGTATGTTATTGGCACTTAGATTCAGGAAATCAGATTCAGTAGTGTACAGTAATGTATTAACAGCTAATATTTGATTAAAATTGTCAGTAACTTAAAGCTTCACAAACAACTGATGTGATTATGATATAGTAATAGTAATAACCAGCAAATACATCTAAATACCTTATGGGTCTGTACGATATCGCGTTCCTGACCGTCTTAATACTCCAAATCACTGAGGATGAGAAACTTTCTCTCATCTTGATAAAGAGAACTCTAATGAAACTCAGAACTTCAGATGAATCGCAATAAATTGACCAAGCAAATCAATGTGATACACATTCAAGTTATTTAACTTGCCACAATACTTTTGTGGTAATTAATTTATTAGTAGGGAAGTTTAAGCAACGAGGTGTGTGTTTATGAGAAATAATACCAAATCAAGGAAATGCCAGGAGCGACACCATTAAATTAATTGCTTAAATTAAGATTAGTACTTAAATGGTATTGCGTTCAGTATTTGGAAAATCCAGCAAAAAAGGGCTTGCTCACAAAGAAATATACCAACTTGCGGCAAGCTCCGGTAAAATAGAGTGAAGCTAAAAGATAAAACTGCTGCCTCTGAGTGAAGCTAAAAGATAAATCTGCTGCCTCTCATGGCCCTACAATAGACTATGCCAAACACGCGTCCCTGAAAGTTGACATCTTTTGGATTAATAGTAGCTATAGATGAAAACAGAAAAAATACCAACCACTGCACAAATCACACACCAATGTCGTAAACTCCTGTCGTTTCTCCACAGCAAGAGAAGGAAAGGAAAACGCACAAAATTGTTCCGCCTTGCCATCTAATTGGCAAGAAAAGGTAGCTCATTTAAAGATATACCAATAACAGATATCAGAATATTAATTTAGGGTATTTTTGCTCCTTTTCTCCATATTATTAAGATTAAGATGAATACGACCAAATTTTACACTGTTGCATGAAGCAAAAGATCTCTTTCCTTAGATCCTAAAGAAGGAATTCAAATTGCACTAATACTCTAATGATTTGAGAAGACAGTAATATGAGGGTGCAAAAATATAAGTTGAGGGTGGGGGACATACTTGAAGAAAAAGAGAAGACTCAAAATCAGAGCACACAACAGTCATGAAAGACTCTTGAACCTTGTGATGAGGCGAAGCTTAAGCTAATCACATGTATATAGAAATGATCATGTCCATTTCTTCTGTTGTAGCACAGATTTTATATCCATCTTCTTGCACTTTTGATGATAAATATACAGGTAGGAGTTTAGGCCTAACCACCCCCTCCCCGACCAACAGTTGGTGGTATTATTTTTTTTTGAAAAAAAAGAATGAATATCTCTGGTAACAAGTTGGTCCTAAATTACAGGCAAAGGTTCCAGAGAAAACAAAACAGATAAGACACATGCAGTCAGTAACTGAACAGACAAAAACCGCTAAACGTTTCAGTGAATATAAGCAACTAAGGGGTCGTTTGGTATAAGGGATAAGTAAAAATAGTGCTGGGATAAAAATTTAATACCACCTTATACCTTGTTTGGTTACCAAACCTGGGTAAGTTATCCCGGGATTAAAATTAGTACGGGGATAACTTATACCTTGTAGGGGGTGAGATAATTAATGCTGGGATTATTATCCTAGGACAAAATAGTGAAATTCGCAAAAATAGCCCTAAGGTCCTCTTTCCAAATATTCGTTGGGTTCATTTGTTTCTCTTTATGTGCTTGAAAATTATAAACTTTTGCTCATAGACTCCTTTTTCTAATTGAAATATTTTGTATATTAATTCTTTTCATTTTTATTATGGCAAAATTAGGTTTTCTTACCGATCATCAACTATTGTCCAATATCAGCAAGAAGA
The DNA here is from genome assembly GCF_000715075.1 of Nicotiana tabacum. Taxonomy (NCBI): domain Eukaryota; kingdom Viridiplantae; phylum Streptophyta; class Magnoliopsida; order Solanales; family Solanaceae; genus Nicotiana; species Nicotiana tabacum. The sequence continues at coordinate 26,596,117 of NC_134091.1, forward strand.
TTTAGAAGAAGAAATCAGGAAATATATTTCAAAGAATTGAAAACTAGAGCCTCAAAAAATTATTTAATACTTGATGTAAGAATTGGATATTGACGTGTCAACCGGATAAAGGAGCAAGAAGATGGAGGCTAAATAAGATGGAGGGTATTTTTGTAAACAAACAACTTCTTCTTAGAAATTATGCAATGCATGTCATTTTTAATACAACATACCAAACAGTGGATAAAAAACAATACCAGGATAACTAATCCCAGCATAACTTATCCCAGCATAACCTGTATTCAAACCAAACGACCCCTAAAAGAAATTATAACATTCTTAGACTACATGACTAGTTTTGGCAGAAAATCTTCAAACAGAAACCTATGTTGACCATTACTTCCCTTGACAACTGAACTTTAGTAAGAAGAAACATAAATCAGATGCTAAAAATAGAGAGATAACAGAAAGTCTACAAAAGTCATAATCTTAATCACCCGACAGTAAGAAATGGATTTTTGCCAATGAGGCTGCCGGACTCTTTGAAAACTGAACTTAAAGCACCACATTTTTATCTCTTCATGCTTGTGAAATCTGATGACTTCCTGGCATACAAAATAAAAGTTAAACCCTAACCCAACACAGATCTTTGTTCAGTTCGCCAGTTCATGAATAAAGTTGACCCTGGTTGGCCATCAAAGGAAGGTTGAAACTCACATTTAATGCACTTCATGCTCCCAACTACCAGTCATGCCCTCTAAAGTCTGCTTATTAACCTAGTTAAGCATCTTTAAACTTTAAAGCATTCACCAACCAAAAAATATGCTACCCACTAAATGAAGAAGAAGTTCACACTGTCAAATCCCAACTGCAGCAACATGTAGTTGCTGGATGGCATAGACCAATATCGACATTCAAAAACTTATCCAGTGTTACACTTACGGAAAGCAATAAGGTGGAAACTGTTTGTAGTCCAAACAGCATAATAACCCAATGTGCTGACAACATTTACACACACATTATTGCCAGCCATTAGCTGTTATAACCATAATAATACTAGGTGAAAACTTAAAAAAAAAAACAAACCTCCAATCATATGGTAAGAGGTCTTGTATTCGACATAATTCAGTAGCTAACTTCTGCTCTTACATTAAGAACAGAAAGATAAGTAAACTTAATTCCATTTACAGAAAAGGTAAAAGAGCCGGCGTCAAAACCTAAAATACACCACCCTAGACATGCAAAAACAACTTCTTCATGCAAAGGTAACATAACCATCTCTTTTGAAAAGTAACACAAGCACAAAACAAAGCAGCTAACTGTCCCATATACTACCCCACTTCCATCATGTCATAACACACATTTGTTTCTAAACCACAAGCAATAACTAATCACAAGACTTACTACTTCCAGTTAGTTAAGTCAACCATCAAAATTTGCTTAAATATCTCCAATTATATTTTTACTTTATTATAACTATGCAAGCACCTCTAACTGGTAATAAGAATTATTTCATCTTAAGAATAGGCAAGGCATGTATCCTCCAACCTGTGGCATAAAATACAGACAGCATTTAGCAGGATACCAGCCAACTGCAAGAAGATTTCTGGTGCTTCTTCTCCAATAATATCCAAAGATCCAAACATAATTTTAGTTCAAGGAGAAAACTTTTATCTTATCAAAGAAAAAATTAGCTCAAGGAGAAAAAAGGCATGCACACAAGGACATACAACATATCTTTAAATAGTAGACATGAAAATGTACGTCATAAATACGTCGACTCACCAGAATGCGAAGTTACATTTCACAAGATTTCACTGCAATTGGTTCTTTACCACTACCTGACAATCATTCCATACTCGACCAATTATATTTTAGTATATGTTGGGTAATATGTCAATATAGGCTTCTACCCTCGTCACTACTCGAATGCGGGCAGTTGCATAAAATGCCTGTAGCTTTATACTCAACCCTGAATTCTTACTATTGAAGGGAAACTTTTGCAACAGGCAGTCTACATGCATCATGCGAAGCAAGGTCCATATGGTCAAGTATTCAATTATCTGTTAACATAGGCTGCCATCCTTGTCACATCTTTTAGTTCAAGGAGAAAAAAGGCATGCACACAAGGACATACAACATATCTTTAAATAGTAGACATGAAAATGTACGTCATAAATACGTCGACTCACCAGAATGCGAAGTTACATTTCACAAGATTTCACTGCAATTGGTTCTTTACCACTACCTGACAATCATTCCATACTCGACCAATTATATTTTAGTATATGTTGGGTAATATGTCAATATAGGCTTCTACCCTCGTCACTACTCGAATGCGGGCAGTTGCATAAAATGCCTGTAGCTTTATACTCAACCCTGAATTCTTACTATTGAAGGGAAACTTTTGCAACAGGCAGTCTACATGCATCATGCGAAGCAAGGTCCATATAGTCAAGTATTCAATTATCTGTTAACATAGGCTGCCATCCTTGTCACATCTTAAAAGGAGGCACTTCCATAGAGAACTCAGCCTCTAAGCTTTACTCAACATTGAAATTGGAATGCTTACTATCAAAAGAAACTTCTCATATGAAACAGTATATACAAACATCACGAAGAGTAAAGCAAGGTCCTAATCAAGTAACCAGTAGGAGGAGCACGTAAAATATCAATAATCAACGTAAGCAGCTAGTTCTGAGGAATTCTACAAAATGAACAAATATATATTTCTAAACTCTTCCAAGTCAATGTAGATAAAAAAAATAAGAAAAAGCTAGTTCTGAGGAATTCTACAAAATGAACAAATATACATTTCTAAACTCTTCCAAGTCAATGTAGATAAAAAAAATAAGAAAATGTGAAAATACAGACCCAAAAGAGATTGGCATAATATCCAAAGAACATGAACAACAGACACAAAGAAAAAGCTTTAAGATAAACCATATCTAGTTATAACTGCATGAAGCAGTATTCGAGCTTCAGAACATAAGGCAAGTACTTTAGAGTTGTACACTAGCGCTGCACAATTCCCAAACAATATTTCACATGCAAACATAGAGACAGAACCCGGTTATGGGAGAAAAAAAAACGTTGTCATTTGAACTGGATTCTACATCCACTGAAAGACAAAACCGTCCAAGCTCTTTACTAACATCACCACAACAACCTTTCCAAAAGGTACAACAAAAACATAATGTAAGAATATAACCTAAGGTGTATCCTGCTTCCTACTAATGAGGCTTCCCTTTGTAAAAGGTAACATTACACTTTGGTTGTATAAAAACGGAATTATCAATGAGAACACATCCCATATTCTCACGACAAAAATTAAGCACTAAAAGAACCTCATCTCAGCCACGAATTTCCAGAATAGTCGAACGCAACATCTCATCTCCAACAACAGATCGTAACTGTCTCATGAAAACTTCTTTCCCTAATTTTCCTTCCTGTAAACAATTTGTAGGAGAAGAGAAGTTAAGAGTAGTCAAAACACATAATAACGAATGTGCGGTGTTAGAAAATCCAATGCAACTTACCCGGTAGGAGCCATACAAACTTTGCAACTCCTGCACTTTCGGAGGTGGAAGCAAAGTACTTAGCTTGGATATTAATGTACCCATTGCATTTGAAGCATGAGGAGCCCACTTCATGGATGAAGCACAATTTGCTTGACCTATATGGGCACATAAGTGTTTCCATTTCTCTTTGAAAAATTCAAAAGTGATTGAAGCAGATTGAATGACAGAGGAGCAACATTTACCTGACATATGACGTCCATATTTGTAGCTAACTACGCATTCGGGAAGAATGTGAGTGTTCATATTTGCAGACCACACCACATACCACTTCGGGTTTGTCAAATCATCAACCCCAGTATCAAAATCCACACTAGAAGGATACCTTTGTTGAGATCCTAACTCAACCTTTTCGAGCTTTCCCAATATAACTCGACACAGAACAATATGCTTTTCACCATATTCATCTACCTCAGACATAATTGCACTACACACACAATCAATAACAAGTAAAAAAAGAAGAACACATGCAATTACGAGAACACAAAAATGAACTAGTTCAAGAACGGCATACCTATTTTGAGGTTGGCGCAAGGGCGACAAGTACACACCAACGCCATGAGCATTAGAACCATGTACCACGCTAGGCATTCCAAAGCCATGACGCAGAATGATCTCCACGTTCTTGGCTGATGTCCCGTACCAAGCATATACAACATTAAGGTTCCCCCCTCTAGTTCTCTTTATGATCTCCATATTCGTTTGGAAAACCTCGAGACGAGCCTTTTCCAATGGACCAGTTCTAACACACTGATGAATCGAAGTGACTGTAACACCAGGATCTACAGTCCTCAAACCCGACAACAGTAAACCCTTTACCATCTGATAGCCTTTCTCCTCTTCCCTCAATGACCTTGCCTTTGGCCACCTTGGTGAATGCAATTCAGTAGCAGCAATAACACGCCGCTCTTTCGCATTAGACGAACTCCGTTCTCCCTTCTCCTCCACTTCATTTTCCTCGCTTCCCCTCTTTCTCTTTCCTAACTTTAACTCTTCTCCTGAATTGTTAACTTCTTTATCTGAGTTGTCATCTGAGATTCTTATCTCAATTTCAATCTTAGGATTCTCAGAGGAAAAATTTTCATTAACATTCGAAGCTTTAATTTCATGATTTTTATCATCTGAATTCTCACTGGAATCAATGAAGACTTTAGGGAAAAAGCACTTACCATTAACATCAATCCAAGAAATAGAGCGCTCTTTCCCAGTGTCCAAGTCAATCTCTAACATGCGATAAAAATCAAAAAGACATTTTAACCCTTCCATTTCCACATCAATCATAGGCTTGCCACTCACGAAACCTGATACCATCACTTCCATCACGTTTTTCTCGAAATTCACCCACGATCCATCCTTATAGAACATAAACCTCACCGGCTCCCCACTCTTTTTGAAATTCCCGTAGTTCTGAACCAATAACTGCGCATGATCATAACAGGATGCCGTTTCAGCCGATGGAAATAACAATTCCCTCGGAATAGGAACCTCAATTTTCAATTTCTTCTTATCTACAACATCGTCCTCGCCGCCAACAATTTTCCTCGGAACAGGAACCTGAATTTTCACTTTGTTTCCATCGATAACCGGTGAAACGACGTTGTTTTGATCGCCGGCGATTTTCAACGGAGGAATGGAATCGGCTGGAGTTTTCATCATCATAAACTTCAAAACTTTGCAGTTCAAATCCATGGCAAAGAGATGAGATTCGAAACTGTATAAACAAAAATATCTTTGAGAAGCTCTGTAAGAGTAAGCACCACGCTGTCCAACGAACAAGAACTTCTGGAACTAAATTTCTTTGCCGCCTCGATATTTATACAACTGTTGATTGGAGAAGACGGTTACGGGAAATGACGGTTATAGACTTGAGTTTAGGTCGGCTTTGAGACTACCGAAGGGTGTTTCGGGGAATTCAAAATGAGAGCGTGAGAAGTGTGACTTTCTGACGAGAATTTGGATTACGTTAATACTAATAATCTGATTATTCTTTAATTATGAGTTGGTGTTTTTGGACTTTTTTGGTTTAATTAAAGGATTGCTTCGGCCCAAAGAAAATTGTGTGGAAAGGGACAATCCTGAAGTAAGAAGGAGAAAGATTTTTTCAAGGGTATTTCTTTTTTATTCATTTAACATAAATTAAATATTGCTTCATCAATAAGTACGAGTTGACTATTCGGTAGTCGTATTTTTATATTCATACATATACCTAGAATTTGACAACTTTTAGCATGAATTTTCAATAATATTTTTAGAGTGTCATAGACTCAGAGGGCAAGCTACTGAAATTCAAAGTAAGTCATTACAGTAATAAAGAAGTTTAAGAAAATTGTCCCGCTCATGTTTGACTGTTTGCGAATGAGGCAAGTTGTTAAAGGTTCTTATTTTTTAAATTAACATATAGGAGTATTAGTATACTATTTAGTACGTAGGGAAGGGGATGTTATATAGGTGGAGACCTCACACCAATCAAGCTATTGTAACGATCCGACCGGTCGTTTTGAGCATTTACACTTCGCTCGGTTGTTTGAGGGCATGAGTAACTCCGTATGATGTAATATGACTTATGTGAATCGTCGGTTTTGATTTTTAGGTTATTCAGAATTGATTTGAAAGAATGATTCTCAGCTAGAAGCTTTAAATTTGAAAGAGACGACCAAGTTTGACTTTTTGTGAATTTGAACCCAGAACGGAGTTTTGATTGTTCCATTAGCTCTGTTGGGTGATTTCAGACTTAGGAGCGCGCCCGAATTGTGATTCGGAGGTCCGTAGTTGAATTTGGCTCGAAATGACGAAAGTTGAAATTTTGAAAAGTTTGACCGGGAGTAGACTTTTTGATATCGGATTCGGATTGTGATTCCGAGAATTGGAATAGCTTCGTTATGTTATTTGGGACTTGTGCGCAAAATTTGAAGTCATTTCGGATTGATTTGTTATGTTTCGGTACGAGTTATTGAATTTGAAAGTTCAAAGTTCATAGATTTCAATTTGAGGTGTGATTCGGCGTTTTGATGTTGTTATGTGTGTTTTGAGGCCTCGAGTAGGTCCGTATTGTGTTATGGAACTTGTTGGTATATTCGGACGGGGTCCCGAGATGCTCAGGTAAGTTTCGGACGAGGTTCAGATTATTTCATTGCATTTTGGATTTTTTGCTAAGATTTTTGGTTCTGGTGTTTCCGCATCTGCGGAAGAGTGGGCACAGATGCGGACAATTGGCCGCAGAAGCGTAGCAGGCTTGGCTGGAGGTCATCGCAGATGCAGAGGAGGAGTCGCACTTGCGAGTGCGCAGAAACAAAAATTGTTCCGCAAGTGAGGGGTTTGCTGGGCAAGGCTATTTTCGCAGAAGCGAAGTTTTTACCGCAGAAGCGGTGGTCGCAGATGCGAGGAATTGTCCGCAAATGCAGAATCACTGGGGCAGAAGCTATATTATCGAGGGCTTTGGTTCTTTCTTCATTTTGGGAGCTATGGAGCTCGGATTGAGGGGATTCTTGAGGTAATTTTTACTATATGAATTGGGGTAAGTGTTCTCTACTCGGTTTTAGATATATTTCATGAATCTACCTTCGTTTTTGGTAATTGGATTGTGAATTTTATAGAGAAAATTGGGGATTTTGGCCTAAAGTTTCATAATATGAATTTTTGAGTTTTGAACATCGAATCGGGGTCGGATTCGAGTGAAACTAGTATGGTTGGACTCTTAATTGAATGGGTTGTTGAATTTTATAAATTTTGTCGAGTTCCGAGGTGCGGACCCGGGTTGGGATTTTGGCCGATTTTGGGCTTTTGATTCAAGATTTGATCTTTTCGATCGGGCTTGGTTCCTTTAGCATTGTTTGATGTATTTTCGTTGTTTTTTGGTTAGTTTTTAAGCCGTTTGGAGGTCGAAACGCGCGTGATGGCATTTTAGAGCATCGCTTGGCTTGCTCGGTGTTGGAATTGGCTTGTTCGAGGTAAGTAACTCTTCTAATCTTAGTGGTCCTACTTTGTTGATATACGTATTTTCACCATGTGATAAAGTAGTTAAGTTGTCAATCATGCTAGATATCATGTTTAGGCATTATGTTGATACTATTTGGACCCATAGTGGCCGTTTCTTACTGTCATCTCACTGATTTCATTGATATTTCATACCCAGATATATTCATGCATTCATACCATATCTCAGTCTCAGATATTATTTATTGATACATCATATCATTGTTGTAGGGGTAGTTTCATGACATTGTGAGCCCGTGAGTGAGACTAGAGAGATTGATGGTTGTGTGAGGCCGAGGGCCTAAGTGAGAGTGACATTTTGGGATCGGGTTGCACGTCGCAGCATATTATATTAATTATATTTTATATGGATCGGGTTGCACGCCGCAACGATCCTTCGGGCTATATATATATATATATATATATATATATATATATATATATATATATATCGGGTTGCACGCCGCAATAATATTGGATCGGGCTGCACGCCGCAACAATATAGTGCTTGGGCTGAAGGAGCCCCTCCGGAGTCTACACACCCCCAGTGAGCGCAGTCGACTATATATATGTGGATCGGGTTACACACCGCAATGGGCCTTATGGTCATATATGGATCGGGCTACACGTCGTAGCAGGTATTGTACAATGCTAAGTGATTAGGTGTGCTGAGCATTGAGCATAGTTAGAGAGAATGCGAGACATTGATATTGAGTACTCTGAGAGTGTGAGTACATTAGCTCATCATTGAGATGCATTGCATTTGACATGCTTACTTGAGATACATGCATAAAGATGCATTTCCTTCTGCTACCAAGTTTTGGGGACATTTATGATTTTACATGTATCTTGACATGTAGGCATAGAGAAGTACTTTCCTCATGCTATCTGAAAATGAAACATCTTACTATTTGTTGAAAGGAGTTTTGGGAAAAATCACAGTTTTCAAACTTACTCGTACTTTGGGTTTTTTCGGTAAAAGATTTGGATTTTCACTGAGATACTTGAAAAGAAATGCCTAATATTTTTTTTGAACTGTGAATGAACTAAGCCTTTTATTTTCGGGATACTCTTTTGTTATTGTACTATGCTGTTATGAACTGTGGTGGAATATTGGTGTTGTACCCGACCTTTTTGGTACCTCGTCACTACTTTCAACCTAAGGTTAGGTTTGTTATTTATTGAGTACATGTGATCGGTTGTACTCATACTACACTTTTGCACCTTACGTGTAGATGTTGGCTACTGATGTTGTTGTGTTCGATGGGAGTTGGATTGAAGATGTACCTGCATCCCGGCTGTAGCTGCCTTTTGTTCGTGGTAGCTTTAGATCTGTAAAACTCTATTTATGTACTATTCAAACAGACTATGTATTTATTTCATTTTCGCTTTATAAACTCTAGTCTTAGAAGCTCATGATTTATACTACCAGTTCGTGGGGAATGTATCAGATTCAGATAATTTCTTTACTTAATTGCTTTATTAATTATTATTAGAATTAGTTAGTGGTTAACTGGCTTACCTAGCGGGTTGGGTTGGATTTTGGGTCGTGACAGGTGGTATCAGAGCTCTAGGTTCATAGGTTCTACAAGTCATAAGCAAGTGTTTAGTAGAGTCTTGTGGATTAGTATGATGACGTCCATACCTAACTTCGAGAAGCTACAGGACATTTAGGATATACTTCCCATCTTTCTTTCCTTATCGTGCGACATTGATTCAGCTTGCTGCGTAGCTCTTTGAATTCCTTCCACAAATTCGTATGCGCATGTGAGCGCTCGGTATCAGCTATACGCCGACAGCTTGTGATTCCATGGTTAAGGTACGATATGTGATTTTGGCGTGCTGATGATGGGCCAGTCTAGAGGACTTGAGTCCGGGTTTTGATGGTGGCTTGAGCACGAAGATTTCGGTTGTGTGAGCACATATTTTTGGGACTTATATGTCCGGTGGTGTCCCTGTTAGAGGAATTTGTGATTGGATGACTACAGGGTGAGCATGATGAGACTTTGAAAAGTGTTCAGATTGTTCGAATGTAACGAGAAGAGTTTACTTGAGATGTAGCAAGGACTATGGGGTGTTTGATTTCTGTCTTGATTTGGCGTATGGTCTCGAGTTATGGGTGTGTTGAGGGATCTCTCATGTTGTTTAGTTGTGGAGTGAAGTAGATTCTCATGTCTTGTTGATGAGTTCAGAATCAAGAAGATTAAGTGATTGCATAGTAGTTGTGACTGTGGAAGGGTATAGAGAGATGTCGGTTTGAGGCAGAGCAGGCGGGTTATCTCATGCGAGGTGTCCTGAGGATGTATGGTCCTTATGATGTTTTGTAGAGAGTTCTCTTTTACCAGTGAATGATATATGTTGCAATTTGAGTTTGGATCTTTTGTGGAAGTTGGCTTGACTATTACAAGGGTGAATGAGAGATTTGCAGATGATTTGAGGTATTATATAGTTTGTGTTACCTGGTCTTGCGAAGGATTTAATTAAATTTCATTGCGGGATTCTGGCAGTAATAGAGTATGGGTATCGTGATGTTATCGACTGTTTTGTTCTATGGCAGTAATAGAGTATGAGTTGTTTGCACGGTTATGTGTCGTATTGATTTCAGTTCGGGGTATACTAGTGAATCAGTTATGACTTGTAGAGGTCGAGATCGAGGATGACTCGGGTAAAGGAATTTCTGGATACAGGTTGTATTACGCTCTATGGGTATATGGGAATTATAAAATAATTGAGTGGTTATTCGCGAAGGATATAGGGTACATGGAGTAGGAATTAACTCGATTGTTTAGGAGTGTGGACTACTCCCTTGGGTGTTGGTGTACTAATGGGGCACGGGTCGTTCGGTCCGTTTGATCGGTTCAATTGAGATTTGAGTATAGTGGATGACTCTCGAGAATGGTTCTAATGGATTCAAGAATTATATGTAGAAATTGAGAATTTCGGATTGGTATATGGCTAGGATATGATATTTGCATGGGATGGTGTCGAGACTTGTGGCATTTTTATATCATTGTGGATTATGCATTTCAGTATCAAAAAGGTGAAGGAAACAGTTTTAGGTTCACATAAGGTATCTTTAGAGTGGGTATCTCGGTTGTGGTACTTTGGGGTGCTTACGAGGGAAGTCAGCGGCTTATGGGCCTTAGGGCGTGGTTGTTTTATACTAGGGCCTCTTGTGTGGTGAATTTTGGTTAAGGATCGTGGTGCTCCAGCAAGGAGAAGTATTAACTTGAAGGAAATTTGGAAGGGACTTGGAGAAATAGGACAGCATGGTAGTAGGTTGGGTTAACACAGTAATGGGTATGATCGGTTCTTTGGGTACTTATGACGTGGCTAAACTCTACATGTGTTTTGTGGCAATGCTCTTGGGTTTTGGCAACCTGCGTGGCTGGGACGAGTTAGAGAGATTCGGTTCAGATAGCTTGGTTGTGTGCAAATGGGTTTAGAAGAGTTCTCAATGGCTTTTACCATGGTTCGAGGTGTATATTTCCTACCAGCGTGAGGAATATGTTGCGCATTGAAATTTTCTCCGGGATGAGATCAAATGGAAGGTTTTTGACTGATTGGGTATGTATTCTGCTTGTAACTCAGAGTTGATTATGAGATTCTTGTACTCTTCGCAAGATGGCATGGTAGACGTGGTGTATTGCGTGGGATTGAGATTTGCTTGTGCAAGGTCACAGTTCAGTTTTGAAGGGAAGGACATAAATTCGTAGGCAGCATGGACGGATTCAGATGACTAGGCAAATGATATTACTAATCGGTATGGCCTGACGAGAGTATACATTTCAGAAGGGGCAATGTGTTTTGATTTATAGGCACTTCATTGGTATTACGACACTCTCCTGGTTGATCGACTGCTGATATTCAAATTTTGCCAGGTGGCACAGAAGAATTTTAGAAGTATTCCTCGTGAAATGATTGTGTATGAGAGATGTGTTAGACATTCGGGCGGTGGAGACGGAATCAAAAATGGTGATTCGTGTGTTCTATGGATTTGGAGACTAAGAGTTCTCAAGAGCAGATTGTTTCATAGTTGTGGACTATGAAGTCGTGGCCGAAACTAGCCAGATGATAGTATGTGTTATGATTCAATCATTGTGGTCTTTCGGAGGGTTATTTATCTATTTGTGGGTGGCCGAAGTTGATTTGGGGATCCATTGGTAGGCCCAATTAGGATGTGTATTCTACACCGAGCTGGATTGGTTGGCTCCATACTGCTATTGTTGAGATATGTACCATTCAGTTGTTGGTGAACTTATTCGTGGTCGGAAATGATCTGTGAGTTACTCTTCTATGCTACAAGGAGTTGCGATCCGTTGGTTATAAGCACACCTGATGCGGTTCTATTTGGGCTTTATAGCGGAATTTGAGCGAGATGAATAATTGGGTATTGCATGGTTGATGGCGTATGGGTTATGTTATTTCGGGTTTTGCGTGGCATTGTATCATTTGCTTCTCTGTGGTTATGGTAATGCACTTTGAGTACTTGATGTCGGATTGTGCATGGTTATTGTTTTTTAGCATGGTGGCTGAGGTATTTCATATGGAACAATGTTTGGATGGGGTCGTGCATTGTGGCAGAGTTATGTTGAGATATGATCCTTGGTGTTAGATTCGTGTGTTATGGTTCTACGGTATGTGATGGGTTCTTAGCATTGCGTCGGGGTGATACCCGTCGAGCTTGCAGGACGGTTCTCTTGTTTGAGTCATTTTCGTGATTAAGTACATCTGGAATGTTGCTTATTGGTGCACGGATTGCACGGGTTGTGGATTTAGATAGTATTGGTGTGGTATGTCAGTAGAGTAGCTGGTATTTGATAAGATGAGGTCATTGTACCTAGAATGGATACTATCGGAATTGATGTCAGCATGGTTGGAAGGATAATATCGAAAGTCGGCTTAGAAATTTGCTATAGTTCTTGTCAAAGGAGATGGAGTATCATGACTTGTTGATCTGATGAAGGGTTATGAGTTCTACATGTTTCTTTTATCATTGGCAGTGTACGAAGGTTTAGAACGAGGCTTTGTTTGATATGAGGTTGTTACCGGTATTGGGTTGATTTGAGCAGCTACTGTGATTAGAAATCTTTGCTTTGAGCTTTTGAGCTATGTGGTATTTGAGTTTTGAGTATTTGAGTTATAGTTATGGCTTTTGGTATGGCTTGTTTAGACTTATACAGTATGTAGGTTGCGGGATTCAGATCTTATAAGAAATTCTGGATGTTGGAAATTAGATTCGAAGGCTTGTGGGCTAGGTTAAATTGAGAAATTTCAGCTATGTTGTGTTATCGGACCTGTATGGGATAGGGTGACGTGGGATCACCCCCGGGTATATGCATGGTAAGGTTATACGGCAGTTTGATGGCTTTGAGAACAACTCTGGACACGTTCGAGGACGAACGTATATTTAAGTAGGGGAGGATGTAATGACCCGGCCGATCGTTTTGAGTATTTACACTTCGCTCGGTTGTTTGAGGGCATGAGTAGCTCCATATGATGTAATATGACTTATGTGAATCGTCGGTTATGGTTTTCAGGTTATTCAGAATTGATTTGAAAGAATGATTCTCAGCTAGAAGCTTTAAATTTGAAAGAGACGACCAAGTTTGACTTTTTGTGAATTTGAACCCAGAACGGAGTTTTGATTGTTCCATTAGCTCCGTTGGGTGATTTCAGACTTAGGAGCGCACCCGGATTGTGATTCAGAGGTCCGTAGTTGAATTTGGCTCGAAATGACGAAAGTTGAAATTTTGGAAAGTTTGACCGGGAGTGAACTTTTTGATATCGAATTCGGATTGTGATTCCGGGAATTGGAATAGCTTCGTTATGTTATTTGGGACTTGTGCGCAAAATTTGAAGTCATTTCGGATTGATTTGCTATGTTTCGATACGAGTTATTGAATTTGAAAGTTCAAAGTTCATAGATTTCAATTTGGGGTGTGATTCGGCGTTTTGATGTTGTTGTGTGTGTTTTGAGGCCTCGAGTAGGTCCGTATTGTATTATGGAACTTGTTGGTATATTCGGACGGGGTCCCGAGAGGCTCGGGTAAATTTCGGACGAGGTTCGGATCATTTCATTGCATTTTGGATTTTTTGCTAAGATTTCTGGTTCTGGTGTTTCCGCATCTGCGGAAGAGTGGGCGCAGATGCGGACAATTGGCCGCAGAAGCATAGCAAGCTTGGCTGGAGGTCATCGCAGATGCAGAGGAGGAGTCGCACCCGCGAGTGCGCAGAAACGAAAATTGTTCCGCAGGTGCGGGGTTTGCTGGGCAAGGTTATTTTCGCAGAAGCGAAGTTTTTACCGTAGATGCGACGAATTATCCGCAAATGCGGAATCGCTGGGGCAGAAGCTATATTATCGAGGGCTTTGGTTCTTTCTTCATTTTGGGAGCTATGGAGCTCGGATTGAGGCGATTCTTGAGGCAATTTTCATCATATGAATTGGGGTAAATGTTCTCTACTCGGTTTTGGGTATATTTCATGAATCTACCTTCGTTTTTGGTAATTGGCTTGTGAATTTTATAGAGGAAATTTGGGGTTTTGGCCTAAAGTTTCATAATATGAATTTTTGAGGTTTGAACATCGAATTAGGGTCGAATTTGAGTGAAACTAGTATGATTGGACTCGTAATTAAATGGGTTGTTGAATTTTGTAAATTTTGTCGGGTTCCGAGGTTCGGGCCCGGGTTGGGCTTTTGACCGATTTTGGGCTTTTTATTCAAGATTTGATCTTTTTGATCGGGATTGGTTCCTTTAGCTTGTTTGATGTATTTGAGTTATTTTTTGGTTAGTTTTTGAGCCGTTCGGAGGTCGAAACGCACGAGATGGCATTTTGGAGCATCGCTTGGCTTGCTCGGTGTTAGAATTGGCTTGTTCGAGTTAAGTAACTCTTCTAATCTCAGTGCTGAGGGTATGAAACTCCAAAATACGTGTTATGTGATTGGTATTGAGGTGACACACATGCTAGGTGACGGGCGTATGGGCGTGCACCATGTTAATTGAGACTCTGTTTTTCCCATGGCACTGTATAGTGGTCCTACATTGTTGATATCCGTGTTTTCACCATGTGATAAAGTAGTTAAGCTGTCAATCATGCTAGATATCATGTTTAGGCATTATGCCGATACTGTATGGACCCATAGTGGTCGTTTCTTACTGTCATCTCACTTATTTCATTGATATTTCATACTCAGTCATATCCATGCATTCATATCATATCTCAGTCTCAGATATTATTTATTGATACATCATACCATTATTGTCGGGCTAGTTTCATGACATTGTGAGCCCGTGAGTGAGACTGGAGAGATTGATGACTGAGTGAGGCCGAGGGCCTGAGTGAGACTGGAGAGATTGGTGACTGAGTGAGGCCGAGGGCCTGAGTGAGAGTGATATTTTCAGATCGGGCTGCACACCGCAACATATTATATTGATTATATTTTATATAGATCAGGTTGCACGCCGCAACGAGTCTTTGGGCTATATATATATTATTGGATCGGATTGCACGCCGCAACAATATTGGATCGGGTTATACGCCGCAACAATATTGGATTGGGTTGCACGCCGCAACAATATTGGATCGGGCTGCATGCCGCAACCATATAGCGCTTGGGCATTTCTTTTAAAATTCTTATTTAAAATATTTGAGCACAAGTTATCCCATTTTTCAGTTACATTTTTTCTTTCCTAAATTACCAGCAGCTCCAGCAATTTCTCATATTGATACTTTTTAAAACCGTCCCAAGCATGTCGGTTTCTTTTCGGTATCGGTACGGTTCGGTTAATTTTCGGTAATTATTTTTGATGAAGTAATGTATTTCATTTGAAAGACATCAAGTAGATGAAATAGTTACAAAATTAGAAGACAAAAACACAGAAAAACAAGAGTTTGTAAGCCCTTTTAGGATGTGCTAAACTATAATTAAGGAGCTAACAAACTCCAAAAGGTGGTCAGTGCTAATTACAAGGGTTAACTTAACCCAGCTAAAAAGGGTGAGCAAACAATTAGCTTTAAGAGTGTGATTTGGAGTTGAGATTCCATCAAATCATCTTTGGTTCCTTTCATTCCACAAACTCCAAAAAATAACTACAGGAATTATTAACCAGATCTCCTTGATGGCCTTATCAACTTTCCAAAGACTCTAGCTTGTGTATGCCTCTCTAATATATAATGGCATGACCAGTTCAAGCCGAAAAGACAAAAAAACATATCCCACATATTAGTGGCAATTGGGCAATGCAAGAGCAGGTGACTGACATTCTCTGAGCTTTCCTTACACATGTAGCATTTGTTGACCAGTTGAAAGCCTCTTCTATTGAGATTGCCCTATGTTAAGCAGGCTTCATATAGAGCAATCCAGCTGAAACAAATAACCTTGGTGGGTAGTTTGGTCTTCTATATTAGTCTCCATGGACAAGGGTCTGAGTCAAATACCTAGTTCTGAGTACATATGTAGTTATAGCATTCTTTCACTGTAAAGATGCCCTTGTTCCCCCACTTCATAGTGTCAGATAGATTCTCATCGATGGTGAAGACCTCCACTCTGGCTAACATATCCATCAAACTGTCCATTTTCCCAATCTTGTATAGATCTTCTGAGGTGCACATTCCAAATATTGCCAATTCTATTATGGGCAATGGAGGAATCCTTATCAAGGACAATCTCGAAAATGGCGGGGTGTTCAAATATGAGTGGGGTATTGCTCATCTATTTGTCTTTCCAAAATTTAATATGTGCTCCATTCCCTGCTTTGTAGTGAACATTCTGGACAAATTCATGTCCAAGTTTGCTGATGTACTTCCATGGCCCAACCCCATAAGATGCAATGGCAATTTTAGTGCTCCAATTATCTCTCTTCCCGTGCTTGGCGTTGATTACCTCCTTCAAGAGGTTGAATCACTTGTGCCATATCTCCATAACCATTTCATTAGCAAACTTTTATTGTGGATGGTTAAGTCTCTAATGCCCAGACCTCCTTTGTATTTTGGTTGCATGACCTTGTTCCACCTTATCAAGTGGAACTTATGAGAGTTGTTGTTCCCCTCTCATAAGAAATTCCTCCTGATCTTGTCTAGTTGATTTAGCACCTTTTTGGGAATGGGAAACAAAGACATGTGATATGTAGGGATACTATCAAGCACACTATTTATGAAAGTTAACCTACCACCCATTGATAGATATTGCATCTGCCATGATGCTAATCTCTTCTCAAATTTCTCAATGACTCCATTCCATACCTCACAACTCTTGAATTTAGCCCCCAATGGGAGACCTAGATAGGTCGTAGGAAGTGCTCCAATGGTACAACACATGATATTAGACAACTCCTCTAAGTTTGGCACATTGTTTACCAGATAGATAATGCTTTTTAACTTGTTGACATGTAGCCCTGATAAAGCCTCAAATAGCAGTAGAGTTAGATTCAAGTATAGCATTTGAGATTTTTCTGCCTCACAGAAGATCAAAGTATCATCGGCATATAGTAGATATGATACTTTGACAGTGTTCTCATCATTTGAACCAACACTGAAACATTGGATCCATTGCATTTGACTGGCCTTTTCCAATATTTTGCTCGGCCCCTCCATGGCTAGGATGAAAAGGAAAGGTGATAATGGATCTCTCTGCCTTATCCCTTTCTGCGGAGAGAAAAAATCCACAGGTCCTCTGTTGACTATAATTGAGTATTTCACTGTTGAAATACTAAATCTGATCCACTTGATCCACTTTTTCCCAAATCCCATCTTCCTTAAAATAGAGATAAGGTAAGACCAATTAAGTTGATCAAAAACCTTCTCAATATCTAGCTTGCACATAAATCCAAGTTCACCGATTTTAATCCTCCAGTCTAGTACCTCATTGGCAATGAGAGTTGCATCAGTTATTTGTCTGTGTTTAATGAAGGCATTCTAATGGTTGGAGACTAGCCTCCCAATTACCTTCTTCAACCTTTCTATTAGTAACTTCGTTGTAATCTTGTAAACACTTCCAATGAGACTAATTGGCCTATAGTCTCTGAGTTCAATTGCTCCTTTTATTTTAGGGATCAGAGTGATAAATGATGCATTACATGATCTCACCATGTAACATTGCTGGTGAAAGTGGTTGAGCGCCCCTATCACCTCCGGCTTGATAAAGTCTCATGTCTTTTGAAAGAATGCCATAGTAAATCCATCTGGACCAGGTGCTTTATCTGGAGCACTTGACTGGACAACGACATGCACTTCTTCTTCCTCAAAAACTTTTTCTAACATCTCCCTGTCTTTACTTGATAACCTGGAAACATCATCAAAATTAGCACTGGGCCTCCAAGTTTCACTCTCAGTGTACAAGTTCTGATAATAGTTCAAAATCTCTTCTTTGATCACATCCTTATCATGTGTTATTTCATTATCCACTTTGAGCTTTTCAATATTGTTGTTCCTCTTGTGTGAGTTTGCAATTGTTTGGAAGTATCTTGTGTTCATGTCTCCTTCTTTAAGCCACAAGCATCTTGATTTTTGCCTCCATGAGATATCTTCAGCTTTAGCCAATTTCGTTAGCTCCACTTTCAGGTTCACTACCATTTGCTTCTCAACTTGTGTTAGAGCTCTATTTTCTACTGTCTGGTCTAAAACTGAGAGCTCCTCCAAGGCCTTAGTTCTTTTTGCTTCTACTTTGCCATAGACATCTCTGTTCCTATTGCTTATGTCCTTTTTTAAATTCATTAATTTTTGTACTAGTATAAAATCTGGGCTGCCACTTATGAAATAACTTTGCCACCACTCTTTCACCATGTCAATGAACCCTTCTTGTTGCAGCCACATATTTTCGAACTTGAAATAAGAAGGTGTTGTTTCCTATTAATTTTCGGTAATTATTTTTAAATGTCATGTAAAAGTCACTAGTAGAAGTAGAATGTAATAACATACATACTTTTATAAAACTTAGCAAAACTCTCTCGATATTTTTACAGTTTAAAAGGTGATGAATTAAGAAAACATGAAAGATGACTAGAGTATAGATCCATCAACTATTGTACAACAACGTATTAGAAATTAAGCAAATACAATGAAAATATAAATCACACGAGTGTAAAGATATTAACCAAGCTGGGACTCAAGAATAAAGTCTATAGAAGATTAAATATTCAAAAAGATAAATCTAAATCATACGAAAGGAAACATATTCAATACATTGTAATTTGTTAGTGAATATGCTGAAAATAATTTAGTTTCAATAAGAGTAGCATAATAGGTTTGAGAATTAAGATACTTGTTGGCTTGTAACTGTTTCATAATTCCAAGGCCCGAGAAAGATTTAATGCTTTATTATTTTAAACTTAATATATAAATATATTTTTCACATTGTAAATTTATTCTGTACGGTTCAGTATTTTTTCGGTTTATTTCATAAAATAAAAAATCTACTCTAATTATCGGTACAATTATCGATTTATATAAAAACCTACGGTTTTATTAAAAGAAACCTAAAAATCAGTTCGGTATGATACAGTTCGGTCGGTTTAATCAGTTTTTAAATATCCATTGACACCCCTACTAGGGAGGGTAATCAACAACATCATCCTTTTTCATAACTCGTGTACTATGAATGTATAAAGAGTAGAATATCGCACGAGACAGATACATAACCTCTCTTGTCAGTAGCGAAGCCATGAATTTATCTAAGAGTGTTTAAACTTAAAAAAAGTGGGGGGAAAAAATTCCCAACAAAGGGTATTCAAAATATGTTATATATCTCTAGAACCTAATATTTTTTCCCATATAATGTTTCGACAAAGGGTGGTCAGTATGAAGCTTCTCCCCTGCCTAGTGCCATATTTAGGCTCCCCCAAAGACATATTTAGGCTTTATACACACACATAGTACTTCTCATTTAGAATAAATCAAAATCTTATAATTTTCAATACTTTGTTGTCTTGTAAAATGACTGTATATGGAGTTGTAATAGTGCACTATAGTTGCATGTAGGAAAAAGATTTCCTTACAAACTTTTATTATCTGTAAAACAGGGTAAAAGTTTACATATGCTCCATCTGTATAGAGCCATATCCTTCTTGTCTTTGTTTCGACGTTGATACATTACACCAGCAACAACAAGTAACCCAATTCCAGACACTGCCGAGGCCCCAACAGCTGTGCGTAATATTACATTCTCACCTGTCTGCAGAAACAAGAAAATAAAAGTAATAAATTAATGCCAGAATGAAGTGTCTACTGATAGAAGTTGCTAATAATATTTTTAATGAGTTAAAGATATTACTCTAATATCTGTAGAATGTAGGGTAGAATTAGGCTTTGGTGATGATTCAGCAACCAATATATAGAACAGCCCCATAACTCCAGTATGTCTTTGGGCATTGCTATAATTTGATATTAAAGTTACAGTCTCCCCTTCCAATATTTTGATAGAGCCAGGTTTAGGATAACAAGTAGACATCCCAACTATGTAACCAGCTTCATTTCCTGGTACCTTTCCTTTCCCATAAATTGGGTGAGATGAGCATATGACGCGTCCATCCTATACCAATTCAGCCGAAAAAGAAATACAAGAAAATCATCAACACCATAGTTTGTTGCAGCTCAAATAAGCAAAGTAAGTTAAGGTGTCTGTAAATCTGTTATATCATGACCATCGGGAAAGGGCCGCACCCAAGAGGGTGTGATATAGGCAGTCAACCCTGATGCAAGCATCAATGGCTGATTCCACGGCTCGAACCCGTAAGCTATAAGTCACACGGAAATAACTTTACCGTTATAACATGACCAAAGAAACAAAATAAAATAGCTCAGAGTACCTCTCCGTGGAGGGTTGAACCAGTTCCTCCTACATGTAGGTGAGCAACTCCATATATAACATCTCCTCCACTAGGAAAAGATACACTCATCTTATTTGTTTGAGTGCAACCAACATTTGCAACAGCGCCCGCAGAACATGACTCCACTTGATATTCAATCTGAAATCAGGAAATTAATTGCCTGATATTATTAGCCAAACAGAATTAGGTAGCAAAGAGCTATGATTAATATGAACAAAAATATCATTCATTCGTGTGATTACCCTGTGTACTGGATCATGTGCATATTAAGTAAGATATTCAGTAAAAAGGCAGTCCAGTGCACTAAGCCTCCGCTATGCGCGAGGTCCGTTGAAGGGCTAGACCAAAAGGATCTATTGTACGCTGCATTTATGCAAGAGGCTGTTTCCACAGCTCGAACCCGTAACCTCCTGGTTACATGGCAGCAACTTTACCAGTTACGCCAAGGCTTCCTTCAAGTATGATATTCAGTGGTTTACCAAATTTATATAGATGAAGAAAATAACACATGATAGGAAAGTGCTCACACCTTGCAGTTATGTTTTGGCGCGGTTGCTGTTGAGTTTTGCGGCTTTTTCAATGTAATTGTATCCGTGATATCAAATATATAAATCTTGACAGGTACAATGGAGGCATCCCAATCAATATACTTCACAGTATACTTCAGGTACATGCTTTTCTTCTTACCTTTGAACCCTTGTTTTACCCTACATCTCATTTCGTCGTAACAACATCTCATGCCTCCAATATAATCTGGCTCTATTTTTCGGCCATTTTCATCCTTTGTAACATTATAAAGATCACACCTGCACTCAATACATCCCATTTTATCTTCGGCTCCACGTGTATCAATCGCGTGTATATTGACCAACCATCTCTCCTCGTATCCATTATGTACTTCAGCTGGATTACCAATTTCTATTCCATAAGGATCTGGAACATATGTGGCTGTTATTCGCGTCTCGGATCCTAGGCCAAAATACTGATTAAGAACACCATTGCACATCCCTGAACTTCTCTTAACAATGAAATCTGATACGTTGAATTCCACGCCTTTTCGTTGATAATATCTTACAACAACCCAGTGGTGAAGATATGTTTCGTATAAGGGTACAGAATTCCCTGCCTCATCAACTACTTCAGCATGAAAATCTTTTATAGCAATATGGCCTTTAGGGAAATCTATGTTGTAGTAAAATTTGTTAGCAACTGATCCTGGTTTCAGCTCAAACTTTGGTGATAGAAATACAGCAGATTTCACTCTGTCTTCTTTTCTTGGTTGAGTTTGTGAACTTGCATTAACTGCTAGTGAATTTGAACAGCTTGACATCTTTATCACTTTCCCACTTCACTAGATGCTAATTTATCTTTTGAAAAAAAGTATCTTCAATACTTAAACCAATTGACAGCCAATTTTAAGTCCTTTTTTTTTTTTTTTTGAAAGAAAAAGTCTAATAACCTTATCCCCTGATAGCAGTAGCTGCATACATTCGTCTATTGTCTATTATTGTTAGATAAACTTTAAATTTTCTGAAATCGACATCCAACTTAGAATTTTTGTAAAATCTTCATTTGTTTCTTAAATAAATTCGTATCAAGTCAATAATATTTCTTCGATAAATGTTTTTTGTCATAATAATATATATTTTTTCACCTAGTAAAATATTCTCCTATTTACGCAATAAAACTTTACTTAATAATATTTATTGGATAAATGAATTCTTCACCAAATAAAAGGTAGTATATTGTTTTGAGGAACAAAGGGGTGAATATTTTGGAGTAATTAAAATAAATATTTTACTCGATAAATGTTTTCTTTCATCGATCGAATGAAAGATGACAAGCGCAAATCCAAGATTAGTTTTATGAAGGGTCAAAAGAAAAAAATTGATATGTGGATAAACAAAATAATAAATTTAATTAAGATCTTGTTTAAAAATAATTTATGCAATCTCTAAGTAAAAAAGAGATTTATCAATAAATTTATTGGCAACTGCCCAACAAGTATTGAACTTTCAAATAAAGATTTGATTAACCTTTATTTGGTGATTTTTTTTATTTATCGAGTAAAACTTTTAGTTTATCTGCACCAATTTTTTCACGTCTTTGTTCCTTAAATCAGTGTACTTTTTTGGTTAAAATTTTTCTTTATCGAGTAATTAATATTGCGTAAGTTTTGTCAGGTAAATAGGAGAATATTTTACGTGGTGAAAACATGAAAAATATTATCTACTCGATATAGAGTTTATTTAGTGGCCATTTGAGAAATTCAAAAGTTTAGTGGCTGACGTGGCATGCTATGTCACTTTATGGCACCGAAAAGTTGATTTTCTGACTCTAACGTCTTTTTGAGAAGGTTGGATTAAGTTTGATTATTTTATCATCACAAAAAATTCAAAAATAGCTTTACTATACTATTTTTATAATTTGGTTGACCATTTAAGTAATTAATTTAGAGTTACACGGATGCAATAATACTCGAGTTGTTCATACCATAGTTATCAAAAAGAAAAATTAATATTTGAGAACATCATATTTTCCTTATTTGTAGGATTAATGATTGAATGCAAAGCTCATTTTGGCATACAAAGAATTTTAGCATGTAAAATAGAACAAGAATCCATAGGGGAAAAAAAGAAAAAAGAAAAAAAAGAGAAGAGACAGACATACCCGATATGGCTTTTGGGAAGCAGATTCACTGTTTTTCCATTCAAGACAGTAGTAATTTAGTAACTGAGTTTATATATATATATATATATATATATATATATATATATATATATATATATATATATATATATATATATATAAGGAGAAGTTTTGAAGCTTTATTTCTTCTGTACCTTCTCTCTTCCCTTTTATGGTTCTGGATCGAAACCCAGACAAGTTGATACTCTCAAATGTTGGGATTTTAAGCTTGTGTAGCTTAAAAAGGGTGAATAAGAAATGGAGGGAAAAATGAAATATTTGAGTTTCCCTTGGGAAAGGGACATTGTCCCATATCGGAGGAAGAAAAGACTTTTGATGGGTATATATTTAATTGCTCTTCTTCTAACTCTTAAAGAGTTAAGAAAAAGGCAAGCCTCGCGCCGTCGTCGTCGCTCGCTCGGCTTCGGCTTTGGCTTTGGCTTCGGTCAGGCCCGTTTTCTTTCCCGGATTATTTTAAATATATTTTTCCCGCAATATTTCAAATACCCCTTTTCCAACAGCCATGGCTGTTTCTGAAAGGTTGCAAACCTTTTCAGAAACATTGCCATCAACTCTATAGAGTTTGAATCCCAGAATCTTTCCTTACGAAATTTTCTGAGCTTCTTCTTCTTCTTCTTCTGCACAATATTTTTCAGTGTGTTTTACGACCATTGAATGGTTCACAGTTCATCAAAGTTTTGGTACCTATACACTGGTGAGTTAAATCGTTCTATCCTGGGAGGATATATTCCAGCACCTCGGGTACTTGAGGGGAATAATTTCCTTAAGGACACACTGTGTATTCAGTGGGCTCGATTTATTCCTATACTGTGTTTCTTGTTTTCCATAATCTATTTCGTTAAACAAGTATTACTAACTTTCTGTTTTATTTTTTTAGAAAGTTTAATTGTTTATTATAGCAATACAGAATATTAACAATCTTAAGGAAATTATATATTTTTTTATATTTTGTATTTTATTTGTGGAGATTAAAACCTGTGTGGTTTTCTACTCCTTCTGAATTTTACTATTCTGATTTGAAGATATAAAAAACTTCATCAGAGTATTGAAATTCGTAAGACGATTTGAAGAACATAAAAACTTCATCGTTTTTCTGTAAAACAGTATATAAAAACTTCGGTTTTTATGCATACTATTTTTTTTTGTGCAGTATTGTGTACTGTTCTGATTTTGCCATTAATTGAACTCTTCTGTTCTTTATAGTGAGAAATGGCAATTGATAACGAAAATTCTTCTGCGACTATTGCGGCAACGACGATAGCCTCGTCAGCCGGACTGCTGTTCCACCGGCAGAGAAACCGAGGAAATTTTTCGGAGCCAACTTCAAAGGATGGCAACAAAGGGTGTTCTTCTGGCTTACCACACTTGGTATGCAGAAATTCACTAGTGAAGAACCTCCAGTGCCTGCTGCGGACATGCCGGACAACGAGAAATTTATAATTGTTGAGGCGTGGAAGCAGGCATATTTTCTTTGCAAAGGCTATATCTTAAGCACTTTAGAGGATGACTTGTACAATGTGTACAGTGCGATAAATACTTCGAAAGAATTATGGGACGCACTTGAGAAGAAGTACAAGACTGAAGATGCATGCTTGAAGAAGTTCGTGGTTGCCAAGTTTCTAGACTATAAAATGATAGACAGTAAAACTGTTGGAACCCAAGTTCAAGAGCTTCAACTTATTTTTCATGACCTTATTGGTGAAGGTATGGTCGTGAATGAAGTATTTCAAGTGGCTGCAATGATTGAAAAATTGCCTCCTTCGTGGAGAGATTTCAAGAACTATCTTAAGCACAAGCGCAAAGAAATGAAGTTGGAAGATCTTGTGATTCGTCTCAAGATTGAGGAAGACAACAAAATAGCCGAGAAGAAGTCTGGTGGAAATTCAACGATCATGGGAGCTAATATCGTTGAGGAGACTGCTCCAAAAAGTAAGAAAAGAAAGAGGTCTTCTGGACAGACTAAGGAGCAGAACAAAAAGAAATTCAAGGGCAGCTGCTACAATTGTAGAAAAACCAGTCACAAAGCCCCTGATTGTCGTCTCCCAAAAAAGTATAAGAAGAAGGGACAGGCCAACATAGTGGAGAAGAATTATGACATTGATGATCCGTGTGCAATGCTTTTGGAATGCAACCTAGTTGGAAATGCGAAGGAGTGGTGGATTGACTCTGGAGCCACTCGACATGTTTGTGCTGTCAAGGAAGCATTTGCGACTTACTCTACTGGTGGTCCCGAAGAAGAGCTTTCCATGGGAAATACTGCAATAGCCAAGATTGAAGGTTATGGGAAGATATTCCTGAAGATGACTTCCGGCAAGGTATTAACGCTCAACAACGTTCTTCATGTTCCTACTATTAGGAAGAATTTAGTTTCTACTTCTTTGCTTGTTAAGAACGGATTCAAATGTGTATCTATTTCTAATAAAGTTGTTGTAAGCAAGAATGAAATGTATGTTGGAAAGGGCTACCTCACAGAGGGCCTCTTCAAACTAAATGTAATGGTTGTTGACAGTATGAATAAAATTGCAGCTTCTTCTTATTTATTAGAGTCAAATAATTTATGGCATATTCGTTTAGGACATGTCAATTACAAAACCTTGCGGAAGTTAATTAATTTAGAAGTGTTTCCTAAATTCGAGTGTAATAAATCAAAATGTCAAATATGTGTTGAGTCTAAGTTTGTAAAACATCCTTATAAGTCTATTGAAAGGAATTCAAATCCTTTAGACTTAATTCATACTGACATTTGTGATATGAAGTCGACACCATCTCGAGGTGGGAAAAAAGTATTTTATTACTTTTATTGACGACTGCACTCGATATTGTTATGTTTATTTGCTTAATAGTAAGAATGAAGCAATTGAAGCATTTAAGCAATACAAGAATGAAGTGGAGAATCAATTGAATAAAAAGATCAAAATGATTAGAAGTGATAGGGGTGGAGAATATAAATTTCCATTTGCAGAAATATGTTCGGGATATGGAATTATCTATCAAACTACTGCACCTTACACACTTCAATCCAATGGAATTGCGGAAAGGAAAAATCGGACATTAAAGGAAATGATGAATTCTTTATTAATAAGTTTCGGATTACCGCAGAGTTTGTGGGACGAAGCTATCCTTACAGCTAACCGAATACTCAACAGAGTATCCCACAGCAAAACGCAATCTATTCCATATGAAAAATGGAAAGGAAGAAAACCCAACTTGAAATATTTCAAAGTGTGGGGGTGTCTAGCAAAGGTACAAGTTCATTTACCTAAAAGGATTAAAATCGGACCAAAAACTATTGATTGCGTTTTCATTGGATATGCTACAAACAGTAAAGCATGTCGGTTTTTGGTTCATAAATCTGATAATCCCGAAATTCACATTAATACGGTAATGAAATCAGATAATGCTGAATTCTTTGAAAGCATCTATCCGTATAAAACTGAATGTGAGTCGTTAAGTGAAAGACCTAAACGACCTCGGGAAGAACCAAAGGAAAATACTCCAAGTATACAAGATCCAAGGCGTAGCAAACGTCAAAGAACATCTACTTCCTTTGGACCAGATTTTGTGACATTCTTGCTTGAAAATGAGCCTCAAACTTTTAAAGCAGCTATGTCATCTTCTGATTCAGCGTTTTGGAAAGAGGCAGTCAATAGTGAGATTCAATCAATTTTGGATAACCATACATGGGAATTGGTAGATCTTCCTCCAGGAAATAAGCCTTTAGGTTCGAAATGGATCTTTAAACGGAAAGTGAAAGCTGATGGCACTATTGACAAATATAAGGCAAGACTTGTTGTCAAAGGTTATAGACAAAAGGAAGGCCTTGATTACTTTGACACTTACTCGCCGGTAACGAGGATAACATCTATTAGGGTGTTAGTGGCAATAACGGCCGTATACGGTCTTGAAATCCATCAAATGGATGTTAAAACAGCTTTCTTAAATAGAGAATTAGAGGAAGAGATTTACATGGAACAACCTGAGGGTTTTATGGTAACTGGTAAAGAAACGAAAGTGTGCAAACTTGTTAAGTCACTTTATGGACTTAAACAAGCACCCAAACAATGGCATGCCAAATTTGACCAAACAATGTTGGCAAGTGGGTTTAAAATCAACGAGTGCGACAAATGTGTTTACATTAAAAACACTCCAGGTCATGAAGTCATTGTTTGTTTATATGTTGATGACATGTTGATAATGAGCAAAAACATGGCAGATATAAATTCTACTAAGCGCATGTTGGCTAGCAAATTCGATATGAAAGACTTAAGAGTTGCTGATGTGATCTTAGGAATCAGAATTCACAAGACTCCACAAAGTCTAGCATTATCACAGTCTCACTACATTGAAAAGGTACTTGACAAGTTCAAGTATTTGGATTTCAAAATTGCCAAGACTCCAATTGACGTGAGTTATACACTTCAAAAGAATGAACGTGAAAGTGACTCACAATTGGATTAGACAAGAGTATTGGGAAGTTTGATGTATATCATGAATTGTATACGACCAGATATAGCATGTGCTATTAGTAAACTGAGTCGGTTTACAAGTAATCCTAATCACATATATTGGATGGCAATGAAACGAGTTTTGGGGTATCTCAAACATACCCAAAATTATGCTTTGCATTATAACAAATATCCCTCCGTGATCGAGGGATATAGTGATGCAAATTAGATCACTGGATCATCTGAAGTTAAATCCACGAGTGGATATGTTTTCACAATTGGGGGTGGAGCAGTGTCTTGGAAATCATCCAAACAAGCGTGCATCGCCCGTTCTACAATGGAATCTGAATTCATACCTTTAGATAAGGCCGGTGAAGAAGTTGAATGGCTCCGGAATTTCTTGGAAGATATTCCATTTTGGCCCAAACCTTTGGCACCTATTTGTATACATTGTGATAGTCAAGTGGCAATAGGCAGGGCAGGGAGCGTTATGTATAACGGAAAATCTCGTCATATACGACGGAGACACAATACCGTTAGACAACTACTCTCTAGTGGTGTTATCACAATTGACTACATAAAGTCAAGAGATAACGTGTCGGATCCACTTACAAAAGGCCTATCTAGAGAGGCAGTTGAAAAATCATCAAAGGGAATGGGGTTAAGATCTAGGACAAGTCATCATGACGGTAACTCTACCTAGCAGACTGGAGATCCAACGAGCTAGGTTCAAAGAGATCAAACAAAGTTATGAATGACGGTTCAACATTGTCAAATAACTCAACCCATTCTCGTGATGAAGACAATGTTCAGAAATCGAGGTAAAGCATTAAGGCTTTTTGATGAGTCAACAAAGCTTAAAGGTTTTTTAATGATTTGCTAAGTCTGGCAGGATATGACCAGATAGTGTGTCTATAGGATTACACATTTAGAAATCACCTATGTGAGTGTGAAGTGTAAGCCGCTTCAAGGGGAATGAAAGTAAATGCCCATTCTCTAAGCACTCATGAAACCAGGCGGTGTTCATGGCTGAAACGAACACAACCGTGAGAACCATAGATGGTTAAGGATTGATTGTGTGACTTATGTTGTCTAGGTATACAATAAAGCTCGACGGTTCAAAGATATCAAATTTACCGATTGACCGAGTATATCCGATATAAGTTCACTACGAAAAGTTCAAAGGGAAACCTACTTATCCAGATGCAATTAATTCTTGCATGTAAAACACACACGCGTCCGTGCATTCCTTTATTTTATAGCCATTCCCCATTCATATGGGGGATTGTTGGGATTTTAAGCTTGTGTAGCTTAAAGAGGGTGAATGAGAAATGGAGGGAAAAATAAAATATTTGAGTTTTCCTTGGGAAAGGGACATTGTCCCATATCGGAGGAAGAAAAGGCTTTTGATGGGTATATATTTAATTGCTCTTCTTCTAGCTCTTAAAGAGTTAAGAAAAAGGCAAGCCTCGCGCCGTCGTCGTCGTCGCTCGCTCGGCTCGGCTTCGGCTACGGCTTCGGCTTCGGATTCGGATTCGGATTCGGTCAAAGATCGATTGATTGATTAATCTTTTTGGACAAAATTTCTTTTAATTATTTAATTAATTAATTAATTAATTAACGAAAAATTCATTCCGGAATAACCCATGACCCGGTTTGGTCAGGCCCGTTTTCTTTCTCGGATTATTTTAAATATATTTTTCCCGCAATATTTCAAACACCCCTTTTCCAACAGCCATGGCTATTTCTGAAAGGTTGCAAACCTTTTCAGAAACATTGCCATCAACTCTATAAATAGAGTTTAAATCCCAGAATCTTTCCTTGCGAAATTTTCTGCGCTGCTTCTTCTTCTTCTTCTGCACAATATTTTTTAGTGTGTTTTACGACCATTGAGTGGTTCGCAGTTCATCAGAGTTTTGGTACGAGTGGTTCGCAGTTCATCAGAGTTTTGGTACCTATACACTGGTGAGTTAAATCGTTCTATCCTGGGAGGATATATTCCAGCACCTCGGGTACTTGAGGGGAATAATTTCCTTAAGGACACACTGTGTATTCAGTGGGCTCGATTTATTCCTATACTGTTTTCTTGTTTTCCAGAATCTATTTCATTAAACAAGTATTACTAACTTTCTGTTTTATTTTTTCAGAAAGTTTAATTGTTTATTATAGCAATACAGAATAATAACATCAAATAGGTAGTGGTTACATATTTTTTTTTTTTTTAGTCAAAGTTGCATATTTTTTGTTCAGAACTTTAATTTCTCGTATTGAGGGTACTTATACTTTCTTTTACATTATTAAGTTAGATGATTTACAATAACATAGTTTACCCGAAAATCAGATAACAATTAAATTTGTACGTGGTTTTGAGGATACGTAATCTACCTTGATACAAAATGATAAATTAGATTGAAATTGAAATAAACAATGGGAAAGTAAATGCAAACCGCACAAGTTGAACAGTCTTAGCCTTAGAAGGTTAGCCACCCTCGAGCCAAAAGTGTTTTTATCGATATCAGAACAGAAAGATAAGAGAATAATAAGAACTAATAACAATATATTGCTTTGAGATGCGAGTTACAGTGTCTTCAATGAATTATCATACCCCGTTTATATAGTAGATGAGTCCTACTTTAAATACAATTCTATAGAAAGTAAAAAATCTCTTAATTTGCTGATTGTCGGTTCTTTATTGATACGTGCCGAGATTCTCGCTGCAATATCCGATCGGTCACGGATATTTCGGTCTTCTGTTAGTTATCTCAACAATGTCTCTCCAACCTCGTTCGAGGCTAAGGTCGACATCGAACTTTCTATAGAATTGTACCTAAAGTAAAACTCATCTACTATATAAAGGATTTATATAGGTTTGATAATTCATTGAAGATACTGTAACTCGCATCCCAAAGCAATAGATTATTATTAGTTCTTATTATTCTCTTGTCTTTCTGTTCTGATATCGATAAAAGTAATTTTCGCTTGAGGGCGGCTAACCTTTTAAGGCTAAGACTGTTCAACTTGTGAGGTTTGCATTTACTTTTCCATTGTTTATTTCAATTTCAATCTGATTTATCATTTTATATCAAGCTAGATCACGTATCCTTAAAACCACGTACAAATTTACTTGTTATCAGATTTTGAGGGTAAACACATACAATAATTATTTTTAATAATTTTAATTTGGTATTCCTTCTAGTACTTCTTTTGTTGTTTTGACACATCCATCGATAACTTTCCAAGTACCATTTGTTTCTGTTAAATTGAGTTTACATATATTTACCAAAGTAACATGTGCGAAATAAAATCTTAGTTGGACTTTTATGTTTATATTTTTTAACTAGTCTATGTGTACGCGCGTTACATGTGTACCTTATCTTAATGAATTAAAACTTTTTTTTTAAATGTAAAATTTTTATTACTTAAAAAGTTATTGCATTCCTAGTGTTATCCTATAAGGAAAGATGAGATTTTAATCAATTAAAAAGGTCAAACAATGAAAGGAAAAAATGAAATTGTTAAAAGTTAACTGTAAAAAATATTCTTGAAATAAATATACATTGTTTTAACATCTAACCTCTGTAAAAGTGAGGGCGAAAAGCTAGAGTCCAGAATGAAGCAGCACATTAGGATAGGATTCCAATTATTGGTATTGTTTGTAGGTTAGCTCGGTAGATTTATCCCCTTGAAGAAATTTGAGTTTGTGTTGAATTCCTCCCAGCAGAATGTGAACGGAAAAAAGTTGATTGGCCAATTTAATTAATCAATGTCTGATCTCTGATGTAATTTTAAGGAGAGAAAGTAGCCGGGGGGAGTTTAATTAAGACTTTTTGTTTAATAGGCTCTTATAAGGTATAAGTACGACCTTTTATATGTATTTTCTTCCAATAAGAATTTTATTTAATTAACTTATCCCTTATCTAGTAAAACTTTTTGTCATGCTATATGTTATGTCATATTCTTGTAAATTTTTGAAAGAATCAATCGTTCGTTGAAGGGTGTATAAGTGAATTAGGACTTCAACAACAAGTAGGGTGTAATAACCCAAATAACCGAAAAGTAGGAGTTAAATTAGGATTAAAAGTCCACCTAGCTTGGAATTTTATGTTAGAAGCTGTATACAAAAACCTTTTTCAACCAAAATCGATTACAGATCATCCCTTTCCATTGTAATTTAGTTTCTTTCTCTCTTATAATTTGCAATACCAAATTTACCGTGCAACTTAATCATATATGAGGATTCTTGTAAGTTGCAATCATGAAGTGTTAAAATTTATTACATTAATTATGAGCGTGCAAACTCAATCTCTGAGCACCTAAGTCTCCAGGCGCCGGTCCAAACCTTAATACGACTAAAAGATAAAGAAGAACATACATTGATTTTGACTCTCGCTATTGGCAATTATCTTTGACCAATACTTAATTCTTCGCACCGAGTTAATTTTTGAGCGAAAATTCATGTAAAAAAAAAAAATACCTCAAGAAAGACCAATATTCTTTGCGGATGTGGTTGATAAAGCCTATTATTAAACGTTGCAATTAAGGCAAAGACTTAATAGAACATCAATATTATTTCACAATCTAAAATATCAAATTAATATTACAAAATAAATATATGCGGTTAAAATCACAAGTACGATTTAATAAATTCACCATATTAAAGTCCAATATCTCCTAAATTCTTCCGATCCGCAGCAGAACATACTTAAGGATATTGTTTAATTTGGTGGATCATGTTCATATGTATCAAAGATGAAGCAATCGATTGCTGCTCAAATTGAGACTCATTCAAATTTTGCTTTGTGAACGCTGATTCCTCAAGCTCGTTCTGTTAAGAATTAAAGTTGTGCAATATATTGGCAAACTTTATTCTCCTTTATAGATAATGGAGTTAATCTTTGAAAGAGGAATTCGATGATGTGATGAAGAAAAATAAATTACCTCAAGAAAGATTGATATTCCTTGACTCCAACAATAGTTGATAAAGCCTATTATTAAACAATGTAATTAAGGGACGAAATCAAAGCATTAATAGAAGAATATTCGTAATGTAAAACGCTCCACAAAATTAAATTTATAAAATAAATACCTACGGCTGAAGATTAAAATACAAGCATGATTCATATAATCAAACATCATCAGTAGAATAATATACTTAACAGGAGAATAATATTATATTGCTTGGCACCTACCTGAATGAACGCGTTGTGTAATTGTGATTTGTGAGAATCTGTACTATGCGAATTTGGTTTTATAAGATATTAGTATAGTGAATCTGAGTTGGATGTGAATTCTATAATTTGACTTGCACTCTAATAATGAAATATTTTTACATTTTTGTACGTTAATATTATGGAGATATATAATCAATAAAGGACATAAAAGTCTATCAATATTTGAAGGATATTTTTATTGTTTAATATTTAGTGCAAAATATTCGTGCTTTTATAATAATTAGTATCTATGAACGTGCGTTGCACGTTGATAATGACACGTGATGATTTAAACATTTATTTATATGAAGGAATAATAAAATTTAATTAATGAGAGAAATTTTATGTATAATACAACAATCATCTAAATGCCAAAAAATATTATTATATTAGCATAATACATGAATTTAAAACAAAAGGACATAATCAAAATTTACACAAATGAATAATTTTTTCATGTTAGTTAGATAATTATGTATTATAGTTTAAAAGTATTTAATGTGATGGTATCTTAACGAACATTTCTTTGTGGACAATATTTTTTTTCTATATGTTTCCTCCTAATGCTTTTGGTTGCTCTTCCTTAACCAAAACTCTTGTTGTCGATCTTGATATCCCTCTTGAAAGTGCAACATATAGTTGTTCGTGCGAAAAAATATATTGCGGTAAATATATTTCAATATTTAGGATGTTTGTCCGTGTGCTTTATTTGTTATATCTGCAAAATATAAACATACTAAAAATTATTTTCACACAAATTTAAAAAGATATTCCTTAGTTTCGGAAGACAAAATTTGAATTTAGGGATAAAAATATACTTAGAAGCATATTGACTTGTATCATAATTTTTGCATGTATGACGTTATTGTAAAAACTTCTATATCCTATCTATGTGCTATTACATAAGCTACTCGACGTATCTAAGTTTTTCAGTAGTATGACATACATATTGTTTTTCAAAATTAACCTATATACAATGAAAGATCAATTTTAACTTAGTCTATTGTATATTTGATGACACTAACATACGTAAGAAATAATAAACTTGACAACAAACATATATGGTAGAAGGCCATTTGGTATTAAAGAATTTAAGTATTCTTCTTGGTAGTAATTATTGGTATCATTTTCTGCTGAGTCAAAAACTGAAAAATATTTTATTTTTATTATAAAATTTTGCAATCAACCTTTTATTTAGTTGATCAACATATGCATTTCTGCTAGTTAATTAAGATATCTTTTAAATTTTCTCCTGCGATTTGCACAAATTATATTTTAATCTAATGATAAAAATATTTCTCTCATTAAATGTACTACTATTACCATTGGGATTGATAACGAAGTGTTCAGGAAAAAATAAACGGCAAAAGGCCAAATATACCCTTCTACTTTCGAAAATGGTCTAAGAATACTCCTCGTTATACTATTGGGTTATCTATACCCCTGCAGTCATACTTTGGGTTCAAATATACCCCTCATTTAAACGGAAGGACACGTGTCATCGTCATGTTGGTCAATTCTAAATATCTTCTAATTAATTAAAAAGACCCATTAAACATACCCGAAAAGCAATATTTTAAAGCAATTGTTTTTTGAAAAATATGATTTTTTTTTTACTAAAAACTAAAAAAATTTCAGTTTTTACAAAAAAATTACTTTAGAAAAAACTGAAAAATATTTTCTAAAATAATGTTTTTGAAAAAAGCTGAAAATCAATTTTCTAAAGCAATCTTTTTTGTACAAACTGATTTTTGTTTACTAAAAACTGAAAAAAACGAATTTTTTTCCAGTTTTTACAAAAAAGCTGGTTTAAAAAAAGTTGAAAATATTTTCTAAAACAATATTTTTGTAAAAACTAAAAAAAAACTAAAAAGAAAATTTCTAAAGCAGTGTTTTTGTAAAAACTGAAAAAACAAATATTTTCTTTTTTTCCAGTTTTTAGTTAAAAATATTTCAGTTTTTTTCAATTTTTAATTGCTTTAGAAAATTACTTTTCAGTTTTTTGTTTTTCAGTTATTACAAAAATATTGTTTTAGAAAATATTTTTCAGTTTTTTTAAAACAGTTTTTGTAAAAACTGGAAAAAAATATATTTTCGTTTTTTTCAGTTTTTAGTAAAAATATTTTTTTAGTTTAGTTTTTACAAAAAAAATATTTATTTTGGGGGTATGGATAATGTGTCTTTTTAATTAATTAGGAGATATTTAGAATTGACCAACATGACGATGACACGTGTCCCTCCGTTTAAATGAGGGGTACATTTGAATCCAGAGTATGACTGCAGGGGTATAAATAATCCAATAGTATAACGAGGGGTATTCTTAGACCATTTTAGAAAGTAGAGGGGTATATTTGGCCATTTGCCGAAAAATAAATCATATTTTATTGGATGCTCTTCTTCGTTTCTGACACGAAATAAGAAGACATTGAATACTGGATCTGTTCTTACTTTATATTTCTTGTCAATTGAATTCTTTTCATTTGATGCCAGAAGTATAACTTTGGCAAGCTAGCTTTTATAGTCTCTGTTTTTGTCGATTTTAGAACTACTGGTAGTACTTGATAGAAATCACCTCCCAAAATATTAATTTTCTATCAAACGGTTCATTAATAATAACTCTGTGCAATTATTTCGATCGTTTGACACTTTGCCATAAGTGCCTCATACAATATTATCAATTTTGCTTTCGTGATAAATTTAGTATCATTGCTCGCTTCGATGTATTTGTGATGGTTATTTAAGTTGTTTGAAGAGGTATATCAAATCTAAAGTGGGTGGGCTCACAATAAAACCGGTGTTGGTACAGCACTTGCTATTATTGCTAACAGTGTCATGTCTCTTGATATGATATTTGCAAGTGATGCATGACATAGAAATATTATTTCGATTACGCCGGAGGCATCTATAAAGAATAATCTCGTTATACCAGAGTCGACTCTTTATAATATAGTCTTGAAAGCTTATTCTTGATTATGATTTAGCTTTGATTGTGCTACCTCAGTCACTTGTATAGCATTTTGATTCTTAATAATATACTAACATTTTTACTTTATGTTCTAACACTTTTTTATGAAATAAATTTATGTACCCTAAGATTTTTTTAACTTAAATGAGAATTTTACTCATATGATGAATTTTAAAAATAATTGAATTGGATTCTCTTGCTAAATAGTTAATTAAAGATTTAATTATTTAATTTTAACATAAAAAATAATTTATTCTATGTTGATTCAGATCTTAATATTAGTTCATCTCTTATTTTGAATATTTAATCTTAATTATAATTTTATCCACCATAAATTTTATTTTCAAAGAGTAAAAGATTGATATGATATTTTACTTTTAGATCTTTATATTTGTAGAATCATTAGTAGTATTGGCTCTTACCAACCATTTTTTCTCTTTCTCACACATTTATATTCTTAAATATTTTCTTAGTTGTTGTTTAATAATTGGGTATTTTTCAATATTACACGAAGAATTGATAAAAAATATTATTTGAGTAGGAAAATAGTTCAAGTATAATATAAAAATATATTATCGTTGGGGTATTTTTTTCTCAATTTCAACTCTTTATGCAGTCCATTTAATATTACTTTTTTTTTTTTTTTTTTTGGTATTGGACATTATGGAGTGGTAATGTATTGCCAATACGGAGAATTCTCATGAAATTAATTTTATTAAACCTTCCTACATATTCTTAATAAGAATTTAATATATAAAATTTTATTAATTTTAAATCTTAAATATTAAAAATTAGCAAAGAAGATATTGTAGTCCAAAAAATAAGTTATTGCAGTTATGTCCTTTCCCTATGAGTTCTTTCGCTTAATATTTTAGGGCTATTTTGGTATATTAATATTGTATTTATATTTTTATAATAAAATAGACTCTCCTTTTTCTAGATAGATTTGGACAATATGATACATTTTCAAATTAAATTAGTAATAGGACATTATAATACATTTTCGAATTAAATTAGTAATAATTTTTTTAAGAAGTATATCCTAAAAGTAATATGATTACATGACTGGTGTTTACTTGTTCAATTTTATAAGAATTAGACCGCTCGAAAGTAATTATACTAATAGAATTCCTAAAGGTAATCATGTAGGATTCCTAACGTGTAGTATTATGTCCTAAAATTAATAAGATTATAAGGCTAATATCTAGAATTCCGATTATATTATTTTATTATGAGTTATTATGCTTAATATTATAAGGTTATTTTTGTAAACCGACATTGTATTCATATTATTTTTTATAACTAGTCATTATGCACGTGCGTTGCACGTAAATCTTTAGTCATAACTCTTATGTGAAAGAACAACTAACTAAATTTATCAAAAAATTATTTACAAGATGAAATGATCATTGTAGAGTAATTAACATGATAAAAATACGACAATCATTTTGAATCTAGAAATTAATGGTATTACATAAACAAAATACTTGAATTCAAAATGATATCGTCTTAACTTACAAAGATGATAAATTTACTTAATTAGTCTGATCTGCATTATTAGAACCACTTCATTGTCATGTAAAAGAAAGATATTCATAAAAACTTGCCCCTATATTTTTTTCTTTAAGATTAGATTTTATATTTTGAAAATTGTTATTTAATTATTTTTTATTAATTAATATTTTAAAATTAACTCAATTATTTAAATTATGTAGTAACTCATAATATTTAGGAACATAAAGTATGTTATAAAAGATATCTAACTTAATTTAGTTTTTAACTTTATATGAACTAATATAAATTAAGATTTTAAAGGGTTGTAAGATTTTTTTACTTAACTTAAAATGTTATAAATGTTTTTAGAGCTTAATACTAAAATTTTCTTTTATATTTGTAAAAATTTAAGATCCCTAAATTAATTAATTTTTTCCCCTTCTCCAAATAGAACTCAAAATTCTCACGTTCCGGAATTGCCGTACCGAAGGGAAAATTAAGCATATAGACTCTTCCTTTTTCAAAAACAACACATCGTGAGGAAGAATCTTGTATTGACTTTACAATATGCTACGTAAATCTCCTATTCTCCCACAATTATATTTTTTTTGTAATTAGAAATAATAATTCTTTTTAAAAGAAAATTATGGACATACCTTTTTAATCCAGGTATATTCAACTTTGTAGGGTTGGTGTATATGTAGTTTAAGTCAAAAAAGAATTCCATCATTAGGTAATTTACAATTAAATCATTAAATTATATAAATATTTAAGTGCATAAAAGTCAATTAATATTTTGGGAATATTTTAGTCGTTCAACATTTAACATAAATTATTTGTGTTTTTATAATAATATAGATAATATAGACTAGTTAAGATAGGAGATATTTTAAAATATATTATCTTTCAATTCATATTAAAAAATACTTTATCTTTCAATATCCTTGCCCACTACTCTCGTCATAATATAATATAGATATAAATGATTGAAATTACCTAAATGAGATTTTTTTTTTGGGATTTTAAGTTGTTGCTTGCAATTTTCATTATTCAATGTTATTAAATATTTATTTATTTTTCTTACTCCAGAATAAATTCTTAAACTTTTACTTCGCTTGTAAATTGAAACACCATTGACAACAAGGAATAAGAAAAAAGCCAAGAAAAGCTTCGGTAAGCTTTTGTACTTTAACTGGTAAAAAAATCTTTTGTAATTTAATTGCTGATTAAAGCATGTGAAACTGCTGAAAAAATTACTATAATTTCCATATGATTCTTTTGCATTATTTAGGCATGTCTTATACTTGCAAACTTTGGTGAAATTATTATGTGTTAATTAATTACATAATAATTTATATTTATTAAAGTAATCTTATTTAGTTGATTTATTGCTTAAAGTGACTTGAGAAGCAAATTAATCCGTATTTGAATTGTTTTAGAGTTAAACAAAAAAAAAATAGTAGCATTTTACAAAACACGTCATCTGCTTGTTTCTGATTCCAAAATTTTCATCCATGTAACGTAATTATCTTTTCATTAATTCCTAAACATTCTCAATAATTTCCAGCGAGACAAATCCATGAGCATAGCAACCAAAATTACTGGTCATCTTATTGTTCTGTGCATTTGGAAAATTCGCCCATTGTTCTGCAATCTACATGGTTCATTAAAAGAACAAAAATAAATGCTCTTATCATTAATTTTCGTAGTTTTTTGCTCTTTTCATCTCGTTGTTTTATTCCTGATCTCTATCGAATTTCTTTCCATCCTGAGGATTTTTTCTCATTCCAACCAAGATTATCGCAAGATGACCACAATAGGAAATGAAGGCGATGTATGCTTGCTGAGAAGCTATGTTGTCATGCCTTACAATTGAAACTACAACGAGCAAAGCTAAATGATACTTGGACCCAAAAAATAAGAAGCTAAATGATGCAATATTTTGTTCAATTGATGGCAACTTTTGCATGTGAAAATTAAACTTTTTGACTCAGTTTTTCTTCAAATGGCTGAGAGGGTCATACCCTTCCGAGTTGTGGAGCGTACCAACTTCACTTTGATTAACATCGAGTTGTATGTTTCGCTGTTGTCTAATGAGGCGCAGCATCGGTCTGGACTCTGGACAGTCTGTCATGTATACGGTCAAATCCGAGTTTGCCCTTAGTGTAATTAATCGAGGTTGGAACATGATGAACTGTGGGTCGTCACTGTAGCTTCGAAATAAGAAGTAAAGCCAGGTTATCGAGCTCAAAATACAGGGATCGATCCTCGAGTCAATATCGAGCTTGAGATCCGGAGATCGACCAATACCAAGACCGACCAAGATCGAGCTAAGAGACAAAGAGTCGTTGCAGCCGCACTTAGGGAGAGAATCTCGGCGGGAATTAAGGAAAAGCTAATTAACTAATCTATCATAGAATTCTCATTATATATTTTTTATTATATCCAAAGTAGAATTTTTTCACTATATTAAGAGTAGGTATCATTTCTGTAAAAGGGGATCTAGAGAAGCAAACATTGATACACTCACATTTCAAAGATTATTACACTGATATATAGTTGAGATTATTCTTTTTTGAGTTTTGACATTGATTCATCTTGCTTGTTTATAAATCATTCTCTACTCAATTTGGTTTGTATTTTATTTCTTTATACAGTCAATATTTGATATATTTCTACTTACTTTTCCAATTTGTACCAAGTTATACCACGTATCCTTAGAACTACGTATAAATTCAACTCTATCCATTTTTCGGGTAAACAGTTTGGCGCCCACCGTGGGGCTAAGGATAATAGTGGTTATTTGGTACGAATCTCTGTAAAACACACTATTTTACACTTGCTCTTGGAAGTGTCTTTAATTTCAGGCTGAAAACGACGAATTCTCAATTAATGGCCCTACCTATCAACAACGAAGCTGCCCTTCAAGATGAGAATAACAACTTAACGCCCGGGGGTAGAAGGCCACTCGTCGATCCCTTTGGATCTCGGGTCGAAGAGACAATAGACGTGTTAATTCACATATGGCCATCGAGGCAAACCAACATTCCGACCCTGAAAATAGCATTCATGGTGGTACTCGATCTGCAACTCGAAATACCCAAAATGCTGAGAAAAACGGAATCAGCTTGCGTATGATTTTCAAAATGTTGCAAGCTCAACAAGTAGCAATAGACCAGTTGCATAGCCAAACCCAAGCACCGACAGGCTCGAGCCCAGTCCACCCCAAGAAGTCACCTACAAAATGGGGCCAGCTGTAGTAAGGTCAAATGAGCAAGAATCGGGAACTAATCCCAAAATTGTTAAGATACTCGAGGAACTGACAAAACGAATAGAGTCAGGAGAAAGGAGTATTTAAGCAAATGACAAAAAGGTAGAAATGTATAACTCCAGGGTTGATCAGATCTCGGGGGAACCACCGATATTGAAATGCTTGGATTCTAAAAAATTCGTACAAAAGCCCCCCCTCCCCAGAGCGTAGCTCCGAAACCGATCCCCAAGAAGTTCTGCATGCTTGAAATTCCTAAATATAATGGAACGACCGACCCCAACGAACACGTTACCTCTTACACATATGCCATTAAAGGGAATGATCTAGAAGATGACGAGATCGAATCCGTATTATTAAAGAAGTTTAGGGAGACCCTGTCAATATGGTATTATAATTTATCGTCTAACTCTATCGATTCTTTTGCTATGCTTGCAGATTCTTTCGTAAAAGCACACGCTGAAGCCATAAAAGTTGAGACCAGGAAGTCAGACCTTTTTAAGGTAAGACAAAAAGATAACGAGATGCTAAGAGAATTCGTATCTCGTTTCCAAATGGAACGGATGGATCTACCGCCAGTCACAGACGATTGGGTTGTTCAAACTTTCACTCAAGGTCTAAACTAACGAAGCTCGATGGCTTCACGATGGTTGAATCAGAACCTGATAGAGTACCTAGCTGTTACCTGGGCCGATGTACATAATCGGTATCAATCGAACATCAGAGTTAAAGATGACCAGTTGGGTTCTGGGTCCATTATTAAAAGGGACATCGACAGAGAACCAAGGTCGAACAAGGACCGATATCGGCCGTATAGCGGAGATCGCAGGGGCAACGAACCTACACGTAACTCCGTACGAGGCGAAAGGAGAAGTGATCGAGGCCAAGGGTCTCGAGGGTTGATGAACAAGAATGGGTTCGATAGGCATATCTGACCTAAGGAAGCACCACAGTTATCAGAATATAACTTCAACATCGATGTATCCGCCACCGTGTCGGCTATCGGACGCATCAAATATACTAATGGGCTCGACCTCTGCAGTCTGATCCAGCCCAGAGAAATCCCAATCAAATGTGCAAATATCATGGCACCCATGGCCACAGAACCGAAGACCGCGTGCAGTTAAGAGAGGAGGTAGCCCGTTTATTCAATTAGGGGCACCTTCAAGAATTTTTAAGTGACCGGGCCAAAAAGTATTTCAAAAATAGAGATTACAATAGACAAAACGAACAAGAAGAGCCACAACACATCATCCACATGATTATCGGAGGGATCGATTTCCCCTAGGGACCGGTGCTTAAACGCACTAAGACGTCTATTGTAAGAGAAAAGCGATCTCGGGCTCAGGATTACACACTTAAAGGAACCTTGTCCTTTAGTAACGAATACGCGGAAGGAATCATGCAACCGCATAACGATGCACTGGTAATATCTGTACTTATGAATAAAACTCAAGGTAAACGTGTGTTAATTGATCCAGGTAGTTCGGCCAACATCATTCGATCAAGGGTCGTAGAACAACTCGGTCTACAGGACCAGGTTGTACCCGCTACCCTGGTACTGAACGAGTTTAATATGGTATGTGAAACTACTAAGGGCGAGATAATCTTTCCAGTAAACGTGGCCGGGATCATCCAAGAAATAAAGTTCCACGTAATCGAGGGCGATATGAGATATAACGCCCTGTTCGGGAGGCCATGGATCCATAATATGAGAGCAGTGCCCTCGACCCTTCACCAGATTCTGAAATTCCCAATATCGAAGGGAATCAAAATGGTCTATGGGGAGCAACCAGCCGTAAAAGAAATGTTTGTCGTCGATGAAGTGATTCCGATATCCTCACTATCATCGACAAAGGGATCAGATTCGAAGGAGGAACAAGATACCAAATAGCAATCACAAATATCAGACTCGACCTAACTAGAGAGTTAGAAGACTGACAAAGACGATGACTTTGGGTCCCTCGATCTTTTGTGATCCCCGATGATTCCGACGCCACCCAATCAACGGTCGAAGAACTAGAGCAAATCACGCTAATCGAATATCTACCCGAGCGAAAGGTATACCTTGGCACGGGGTTAGATCCCGAGCTTAGGAAAAAGCTTATTCAACTTCTTATAGCTAACATGAACTGTTTCACTTGGTCCTATCTTGACATAACAAGGATCCCACCTGGAATAGCCATTCATAGACTGAGCTTGGATCTAAAATTCCATCCGGTAAAGCAAAGAAGAAGGCCCCAGTCCGAGGTCAAACATGCCTTCATCAAAGACGAGGTAAC
This sequence comes from Nicotiana tabacum, assembly GCF_000715075.1. Taxonomy (NCBI): domain Eukaryota; kingdom Viridiplantae; phylum Streptophyta; class Magnoliopsida; order Solanales; family Solanaceae; genus Nicotiana; species Nicotiana tabacum. The sequence goes on from NC_134091.1 coordinate 26,638,843, forward strand.
TAAACTTCTTAAAATAGGATCCATTCGAGAAGTAAAATACCCCGAATGGCTAGCAAATGTGGTGGTAGTCCCTATAAAAGGAAAAACTTAGAATGAGCATAGATTATAAAGACCTGAACAAAGCATGCCCTAAGGATTCTTTTCCGTTGCCTAGCATCGATCGTATGATCGATGCCACGGCCGGCCACGAGACTCTCTATTTTCTCGATGCCTACTCTGGGTGCAACCAGATACAGATGAACCCGGAGGATCAGGAAAAGACCTCGTTTATCACTAAGTACAGTACCTACTATTATAACGTAATGCTATTTGGTCTAAAAAATATTGGTGCAACTTATCAATGCCTAGTAAATCGAATGTTTGAAAAACAACTAGGAAAATCAATGGAAGTTTATATTGATGACATGCTAATTAAGTCCCTACGAGCAGAGGACCATTTAAAGCATTTGCAGGAAACTTTCGACGTACTAAAAAAGTACAATATGAAGCTCAACCCCAAAAAATGTGCATTCGGGGTTGGCTCGGGCAAGTTTCTTGGTTTCATGGTGTCCAATCGAGGAACCGAGATCAACCCCAATAAAATCAAAGCTATCGAGGACATCACAATAGTCGATAATGTAAAGGTCGTGCAAAGGTTAATGGGGAGAATAGCCGGCCTGCGACGATTCATTTCGAGATCATCAGATATAAGCCACCGATTTTTCTCACTGTTTAAGAAGAAAAATAACTTTGCATGGACTCCGGAATACCAGCAGGCTTTGGAAGAACTGAAGCGGTATTTATCGAGCCCTCCGTTGCTTAATACCCCAAAAGCGGACGAGCAGCTTTACATGTACTTAGCTGTATCAGAGATAGCGGTAAGTGGAGTTCTGGTTCGAGAAGAATGAGGTACGCAATTCCCTGTTTATTATGTCAGTCAGACCTTAGGCGAGGCCGAAACTAGATATCCACACTTAGAAACATTAGCGTTTGCTTTAATAAGCGCCTCTAGAAAATTAAAACCATATTTTCAATCCCATCCGATACATATTATAACAACTTTTCCTCTTCGAAATATTTTGTGCAAACCCGAGCTTTTGGGTCGATTGGCCAAATGGGCCATAGAAATCGGTGGGTACGATATCGCGTATCGACCCCGAACCGCTATCAAATCTCAAATCTTGGCGGATTTTGTGGCTGACTTTTCACTAGCCCTCGTGCCCCAGATTGAAAGAGAGCTACTTATAAAATCGGGTACCTCTTCGGGAGCCTGGACCCTTTTCGCGGATGGTGCCTCGAACGCAAAGGGGTCCGGATTAGGCATTGTACTAAAGTCACACACATGTAATGTAATTAGACAGTCTATCAGAACTACAAAATTGACTAACAATGAGGCCGAGTATGAGGCCATGATTGCAGGACTCAAACTAGCTAGAAGCTTGGGAGCTAAGATCATAGAGGCTAAGTGTGATTCCCTCCTCGTGGTAAACCAAGTTAACGGGACTTTTGAAGTCCGAGAAAATCGAATGCAAAGATACTTGAATAAATTACAAGTGAATCTACATCAATTTAAAGAATGGACTTTGCAACATGTACCCCGAGAACAGAACATCGAGGTCGACGCTCTTGCGAACTTAGGTTCATCAGTCGAAGATGACGAACTCAACTCGGGGACTTACTTTTATGCAGTCAATATTCGATATATTTCTACTTACTTTTCCGATTTATACCAAGTTATACCAAGTATCCTTAGAACTATGTATAAATTCAACTCTATCTGTTTTTCGAATAAACATATCCAAGGGACTGGAACCCAAGGCTCTTCTTAGTCTAACATGATTGTTATAACCTCAGCGGGCTGCTCATTAGATTTTGATGGAATTCAGTGACAATCCACTCCTTAGGTCCAAGGTGCCTTCCAATGGCAATGAGGGTTCTGGAGTTCACACTGATGAGCCGGTGAACATACCTAATTTGCCACTTCATTACTTAAAAGGGGGTATTAGACTCACTTTGAATACAAATCATAGGGGTAAATAGTTGTTTGTGAAATTTAGGTATGCAATTGTTTTTCAGGAAAACTTTAAAGGATAAAATATGTATTTTTTTCATTATTACTAAGTAGTATATCTATTATTGGTTTGATTTAATTTTTTCTAATTTAATATCGAAGCAAATATAATATTATTGATTTATAAACTCTAATGTATCAAATTTAATCCGCTAAGATTTATTTTTCGATTTAGTTTAATTTTAGTTCTTTTTCAACATTGACACCATAGGAAAGGAGTGTACTAGAATTATTTGACCCTTAATTAAAAGTTTGGCTCTTAGAAAATGAAGAAACACGCCACGCAAAATAGTTTGCCAATGAGTTAATGATTAAACAAAAAAAAAGTCATTAGTAGACTGTAGACACCTATTTTATCTTTTTTTTCCCCAATAAAAATACAAAAGAGCAAACGAAGCAATAAATTTGAACCAAATGCAAACGAATAAATTCATTCCATATGCAAATTTGTAAATACTCCAAAAGTGAAACCTCAGTTCTAAACTTCAGCACCGCCCTCCCTAAATTTATCTTCACCGTCACAACGTCGCCGGCGGAACCCTAGAAACGGCCCGAACGTTTTCTCCGACGAGTTAATTGGTAAAAAATGCTGAATCTCTCAATTCTCTTTCACTCTTATCGTTTTCTCAAACAGCTTATGTCAATTTCGTACTTTCAGTTTCACTGTGGCCAAGTATAACAGTCGAAATATCTGTCCTCCTAAAATTAAAGTTCATTATTTTTAGCTGCTGTATAACTATAGAGCATTAAATAATTTTTAATAAAGTTCTTCCTTTTAACTTTTTACGCTTCAGCTGAAATTTGTTTTCTTGGTTTTGTGCTTTTGCAAGCCTAGGCTAGCTTCATATTACATATAGAGTACTTACGAAGTGCATCACTGCTTCGTAATGTAATTAAAAAAAAATAAAGAAAAGAAGAAGAAGGTATTAAGTAATGACCCGAAAAATATGATAGGGTCTTAAGGGTTGGGGCGAGAAGGTATTAAAATTTACTGCCTACATTGGTGGAGAGTAGTTTGAATGCAAAATGCTCAGACTGAAAAATGTCGAAGCAATGAACCATTTTTCTTAACTTCAAGGCTACGGTATAAAGATACCTTTTCTTGAAAAATTATTTAAAAAATGCTATTCATATTTGCAAAAACAACATTTCCTTATTTTTTCTGATATTTCTACAATGGAGTAGTTCAATGAATTAGAACGAATCAACTGGTTGATGTCTATATCTTTTAGACTATAGTTAATGGATACTCTTAAATCATAATTCAAATATGTGCGGCTGCTCACCACTAGGGTTCGCGCTTGGTACTTTCGTTTCTCTGATTCAGGTATCGCTGTTTGATATTAATGTGTCTTACTGATCAAATAAGAGAATAACATGTACGAGGTTCGAAAATCACTACCAATGTGGCTCTGTGGAGTTTGATTGATTATGTTTGCATTCATGGATTGGATTCAGGCCTTATCAAATTGAGTCTACTAGTTGGCAATGTTCCTAACGTAGCTCATACATCCTCTGTACTCTTATCATTCTTTCCTGAAATTAGTGTCTGTTACTAAAAAAATGCAGATATGTCAATGAAGTTGACACCTTCCAAGCGGCCGCATGTTTGGAGCCTTGCAGAATCAAATGGCCGAGGGAAGTGGCAGAAATCAGCATCTATTAGTTCCCAGAAATCACCTCCGAAAGTTCGTATACTATGCCCTGCTTCTAAGATAGATTCCTTTATCGGAGAGGATAGTAGCATCATTTCTCGGATACAAGAGGAAACTGGTGCAGAGGTTCGAGTTGAGGATAGTGTTGTTGGTTGTGATGAGAGGGTGATAGTTATTGTAGGTTCAGGAAAAGAAGATGAAGTGGGAACCGAACAGCTCCAGGCTGATGTTGAGGTAACTGAAACTAAAGAAAAGGACAGTTGCACTGATGAAAATGGTGATAAGCGTGAGAATAAGGTGTCCCCTCCAGCAGAAAGCTCCAAAACTGAGAAGGAGACGCTATCTATTCAGAAAGCTCTATTCTTGGTATTTGATAGGATGATTGAAGGAAGAGTAGGAATGGATGGAGGAGATGAAGAGGGTGACAATTCTTCCTCATTAATTATAAGATTGCTTATACTCTCCAGTCAAGTGGGATGTTTGTTAGGAAAAGCTGGTAGTGTGATAAAGCAGATGTCTTCTGAAAGTGGGGCACAGATACAGGTTCTTCCCAAGGACAAACGACCTTCTTGTGCGTCTTCATCTGAAGAATTGGTTCAGGTATATTTGTTGATATTTATTCATTCATTTTGCGTAAGCATTAGTCAATATGATCTGCTCAGCTTAGTCATTAGCTATCGTCAATGTAATCATCTATACTTCTGAGTTGAATTCGTAATTCAACGCTGTTTTTGTGTGTGCATGCATGTCACCATGTTTTGAAAGGTCTGTACCTTAATATTGATATAACAGTAGTTTCTATGTTAGGAGGTGCTCTGATGAACTTTGGTGTCAAAGAATGGCCCCTGTCTCTATACAATTCGAATTGAATACTCTTCATACTTTTTGAGTTCATGGTGAATACTGCTTCATCACTATCTCATTGCCTGCCTCACGTTTCATAGAGTTGATCATGTGAACAGTGTCTGGTGGTTTATGAAGTACTCTATTAGCCAAATTTTGTCATATACACCAGAAATCTGAAAAGATTCCTTACTGTTATGTTGCAGATTTCTGGGGAGCGTGAGGCAGTTAAAAAAGCTCTTGAAGTCGTTGCTCGGCAATTACTTGAGAATTCCTCTTGGGATCAGGATTTTCTCTCTGCTGATGCTGGTGGTCCATCTTCTCAGTCTCCTGGCCATCCTCTGTCTAACCAGGAATTGCATCCACCATCAGCACGTCCTTACCGTGGGCAGGGGCCACCGTCCTCTGTTGGATCTCGTGATGGGGAAGTTGGTATACCTGGCCGAATGAACCCTATTCCTGATGCCTTGACTTTCAGATTACTTTGTCCGGATGAAAAAGTTGGAGGTATAATTGGAAAGGGAGGAAGTATAATCAAAGCACTTCAGCATGAGACTGGGTGTCAGATCAAAGTTCTGGAAGGTGCAGGGGATTCTGAAGATCGAGTTATTGTCATCTCTGGTCCAGCGGTATGATTTGAATCTTCGATATCTGTTTGCTTTCTTTTCCTGGATTGTCCTTTAGTTGTTTTGGGGGGGGGGGGTGTTTCGTTCTTTTCGCTAAAGTTGATACTCTTTCTTCTTTTCCTCTTCTAAATCGTGCTGCTTAGTTGTTCTATAAACTAACCTTTGCAAAATAAAAGGCTAAGGTCATTCTATTTATGCAGCACCCAGATGATAGGATATCTTTGCCGCAAGATGCTGTCCTTCGCATTCAATCCCGAATTTGTCGGGCTGCACCTGAGAACAAGGACAATGGCATGGTTGCAAAGCTTTTGGTGTTCTCAAATCAAATTGGATGCCTCTTGGGTAAAGGTGGCGGTATAATAGCTGAAATGAGGAAGTCAACTGGAGCCTATATTCGTATCGTAGGCAAGGATCAAACCCCAAAGTTTGCGTCAGAAAATGAAGAAGTAGTTCAGGTGTTTTTCTCTTTTTATGATTTGAGTGATGTTACTAAAAATAAAAATTAGCAATTCTTTTCTGCATCTCACTGGCTTGCCATTTTGTTACTTTTTAATTTTCTCTTTTTTTGGTTTATCGCTGGCTTGACATTTATTACTTTTTACATCTCTTTTTGGTTTAGTGTGATATCTATAGCAACATTTGTTTGGTTTAAGATAAGCCTAATTCCTAGATCTTGACTTGCTTTTTGCTTTTCTTTTTGGTTGCTCAGGTAAATGGAGACTTTGAAAAAGTTTGTGAAGCCCTTCTGCAGATTACCACCAGATTGCAGAATCATTACTTTCGTGATGCATTTCCTTCAAACCCTGGTTTCCTGGACCAAATAACTCCATTCCCTTCACACATGGGAAGAAGAGAGTTTTCACCTCCAGGCATGTTCTCTAACATTCGTCCATCATTTCACAAGTTTGATGCTGTTGGTGTCCTACCTCCACATGGTGGTTTCCATCCACATGATGATCGTCCTCCCTTTATGCAAAATTTCCGTAGGCCAGGCATTCCACCTCATATATCTGATAGAATGCCATCTTCAGCACCATGGGGTTCTCAGGTAGGCATTTGTTTGCAGTTAATTCTAGCATTCGAGTTTCTTGTGACTATTAAAATGGGAGTTGGTTGATTTTTATATCTAGGCTGCTCCACCTAATGTACTTATAACCACGTGCTTGTTGCTTTCACTATGTAATTTAAAGCGAGCGTCAGAATTGTCCTAGAGCACGTCTCTTTCTGCTGGGAAAAAAGTTCTGATCCAATAAATGATAAATATCATAGAAATATTAATTTTCTGAACTGTATTGCAGGGACTGGGTGAAGGTGGGGGCTTCCCAGACTATGCGGGAGGTCCTCGAAGTATTGGCGGATTTGGAGGGTCAGTACATTCTTGATCATAACCAAACTCTTTCTTTCATTGTCCTTTTTTCTTCTTCATGTTCTACAGTTCATTTATGAACTGCTATTTCTATTATATAGTGATGATATATGTACGTCTTGGTTAAACGTGAATTTCATTAATATAGAGGAAGTCATCCAGCTGTGATCACAAGCACTACTGACGAAGTAGTTGTACCTCGATCTGTCGTTCCTGCAATCTATGGAGAAGGTGGGGGATGTCTTCGACAAATATGTGAGGTATGATCTCTGGATTGTATAGCATTACACCTTTTTTTCTTCTTTTATATTCCGCCTTTTATTTCTGATTGATCTTTACCTAAGGCCATGCCCAATAAGAAAGATATATGATCTCCCTCTTTATGCATAAATGTGTATATATGATAGTAAATGTTATCTCCCTCTTTTGGTACATATTTCTATCTTCTTGGTTACTATTAGTTTTCTTTGTTCTTAATGTTTTACTGTTCTAGATTTCCGCTTGTCTTTCTCCACATGTTTTGCTTATGTGTTTTTCACCATGTTCTGCTTTTAAATATTAGCATATCAATATACTTGGTCTTATTTATGCGAAGTACGGATTTAGCATTGTATAAAAACATTTTCATTTTTGACACTTTGACTAATTATTTTCTAGATTTCTGATGCAAAAGTCACCATAAATGATCCCAAGCCTGGAGCAACAGAGACTGTTATCATTATATCTGGGACGCCTGAGCAGACTAATGCTGCTCAAAGTCTCATCCAAGCCTTTGTAATGGTCGAGACTGAAGCTGCTTGATTAGTGGCAGTGAGGTAATTTTGTCGATCTTGTGGACTTCAAATTTGTTTTCAGAAGCTGTGTGAATGCAGAATAGTTAGTTATGCTCCCTGGAGAGCAGTCCGGATGCTCCCTTTTTTATACTTTTGCCAATGTGAATTCAAAAAACGTTGTTAACTTATTCCAGAAGACTTATTGTTATGGCGTTCTGCACAGTGCTGAAGCTGGAGTTTGCGGTGACGGCTACTGGAAGATATGGTTTAGCAGTTTTACAAGCTGCAAACTTTGACAAAAGAAAAATGGAAAAAATGCATGTTAGAGTATCAGAAGTATTGCCAGTTGGCTAACAGATTCGGATTCTGTGGTGGTAAAGTTTTCACAGAACATATAGGGTTTTTAACATATTCGTTTGGAGACTTTTGCAAATTGCCCTGTTTCTTTGTCCTACAAATATGATGGAGCCATTAGTAGTGTGTTGGCCTCGTCTCAATTTGATATCTTGGGGATTTATTCCTTCACAAAGTGTAGCTTGAAGACTTCAATTTTGGTTTTATCTCAATGCATTAATGAAAACTGAAAGCAGTCTAATGAGAAGATAGATAACGACAAGGATAAAGACTAATATTTTTCCTCGGCAGGCCTGCAAAGTAAGAGACATATGTCTAACTTCCTTATAGTGAAAGATTTATTACCTAATTCCAGTTCAGTTTTTATTGTTTCTTATGCTGCATTAATACCAGAGACTGAGGTCATTCATTGACTTCTTAGTATGAGTCTGCTTATTCTTGAAATTAGTTGATGCTTCTGCTTCTTTTCCATTTCTATCCCGTTTGATACTGTAAACATTAAGAATAGAATATGTGCTGCTATATAGCTAGTTTGAGATACCCAACAATACCAATTGAAATGTGCAATAGTGCAGGGTGGCACTTTCAGAAAAGAAAAAAAAGAGCTATACAAAGCCTAACTTACATAGAGTTGTCTACTTCATAAAGTATTCCAGGCTAGAGGGAAATAAGTAAGAGCTGCAGGGGAGGAGAGGAGGGGAGAGGAGAGGAGAGGAGGGAGTTTCCTCCCAATTCCACGTAAACTGAGTTGTGTGATTCATTATTGTCTCTGTTCCCATCTCTGCCTGCAATTTTATGTATGCGTTTAGAAAATAGGTAAAAGATCTGATCTGGCATACCCACGTTGAACCCCATTAGTATACGTATTGATAAATGCGGCCATGTAACATAGCTTGCAAAAGCAAATGCGAATCAAGACTTCCAAAAAATAAAAATAAAAATTGAAGTACAAGAAGCCAAAGGAAATATTCTGAAAAGCCCTCTCTTTGCTTAGGCGCACGATAGTGGTGAATACTAACGTACGCCCTTGCCGGAATGGCTAGGGGCCGGGTGAGGAAGGCCGCGAACAAGGTCGAACTATTGAATGTGAAGATGACCAAAGCGAATCGACGATTTGTTGAGCAAGACGAGGTAGGGCACAAGGAGGGGGTGTAGGGGAGAAATGAGTTCTCAAATCAACCCAGCAAAATTGGTGGCTGCCCAGAAGCCTACACCACCTCCTCAGGAAGCTCCGCTACTCAATTTGCCCAGCGACACACCAAGGGACCAAGTGATTCAACATGTAACTCCATGGCCAGCACTGCCAAGTCGAAATTCCATAGCCAAAACTCCAGAATTGAGGATGAAGGTAAGACTTGAAACAAAAGCAATGAAACCAAATGACGAGAAGAAAGGGGAAAACCTAGAAGGGGGGACCCAAGGTGCGCAATGATGATTAGAATTGGGTCACGAGGAAAGGGATAAACAACCATGGGTGAATTTATTTGAAGGCAACAAATATGCATCCAGAAGAATGAATTTGAGCTACATCGCACCTACAATTCAAGACGGAATCAAAATTATGGAACTAGAAAAAGAGGAGGTTGATGCAGAGATGGAAAATGGAGGGCAGTCATATTCTATGTTGTGGGTGACTCCCCCACAATTGGGGCAGTGGAAAGATTCATAGCAAGTCAATGGAAGATAGCAGAGAAACCAAGGGTACATTATCACAATGATGGCTACTTTCTCATCCATTTCCACAGTATGGAGGACCGGAATAGAGCCATGTCATCGACCCCAAATATCATTAGCAACAAGCCAATAATTGTGAGGGAATGGACAACGGATTTCAATTTCAAGGAAGAAATGCAAAGCACACTGCCATTGTGGGTAAGATTCCCTAACCTACCAATGAATTATTGGGGTGTCAAGTCCTTAAGCAGAATTGCTAGCAATCTTGGTGTGCCTATCTATGCAGACGATTGCACTACCAGAATTAATAGGATTTCCTACGCAAGAGTGCTCATAGAGATAGATATCACAAAAGAACTCTCGGATAAGATAGTAGTAAGGAATCCAAATGGAAAGAGTTTTGAACAGGAAGTGACCTATGATTGAAGACCAGTATACTGCAATACTTGTCTACAACTGGGGCACACATGCCAGGAGAAGGAGAAGTATGAACAAGCAAATGAGAAGCCCAAACAAGTGAGGAGGAATATCCCCAAATTCAGACAGGAATGACTAGCAAAAGGGGTAACACATGATGAGAAAAAGAAAGGAATAATGGAAGCAACAAAGAAACCAAATGAAGAAACAAGAAAGCATATGAGTATGAAGGCAAGTGACAAAAATATGAATGAAGGATGGATAGAAGTGAGGGGAAAATCAGCAGGCAAGAGTCAAGCAATGATGAGTCTGAATGAAAACATGCAAACCAGAAATGGATTTGATCCACTGGAAGCAAGTGACCAGCAGCTGATTGCACAACCAAACTTAACAATAGAAGTGGGACAGTGTAGTGTGAGCAGAAAGGAGATACATCAACAACCTTCCATTGTACGATGAAATTAATCACATGGAACGTTAGAGGATTGAATAAGTTGTATAAGCAGAATGAGTTAAAGTAGTTTTTAAAGGTAAATAATGTAGGTATTATTGCAATAGTGGAGCACAAAGTAGTAAAGGAGAATGCTAAAAGAATTATAAATAAAATAGCCCCCCCAGTGGGGTTGGTTCCATAATTATGGCACAGCCACAAAAGGAAGGATTTAGATTTTATGGGATACAAACAAGTTAAGTTTACAGTAGACTATACACATACACAACTAATACATGGATAGGTATGCGTATGAGACACAAACATGAAATTTAGCTTTACAACTATATATGGTCTGCATACAGTAGGTGATAGGAAAAGTTTATGGCATGAATTAAGACAACTACATACTGTGCAACATGGACCATGAGTTGCAATGAGAGATTTTAATGCTGTGTTGACAGAAGAAGATAGAATCAATGGGGCTCCAATACATGAAAATGAGACTGTTGACTTTAAAGAGTTTATCCAAGACTACAATATGGCTGAACTAAGAAGTGTTTGGGCACAATTCACTTGGTCAAATAATACAGTAAGTACCAGGATATATAGAGGGGTGGGGAATGCAGAGTGGATGCTTGATTACCCACTACAGGATATAGTAATCATGGCTCCATATTTCTCACACCATGCTCCATTGGCAATCCAATTAATGGGGCAACAAAACAAAAGTTATAGACCATTCAGGGTTTTTAACTTCATTGCAGAGCATGCATAGTTTCAACAGAGTGTGGAGAAATGATGGGGAGATCACATGAAGAATATATGGGGCAAACTGAAGAAGGTCAAGCAGGAGATCAAAAAGATCAACACAATGCAATACTCAAGAATAAGGGATAAGATAAAGAGCCGCAGACAACAATTAATGATAGTGCAAGAGGATCTAAGGATACAAGGCAACTCCAATGAACTCAAACAGGCAGAGAAAATGATCAGAGAGAAGCTGGAGAAATGGGTACTAATTGAAGAAAGTGTGGCAAAGCAAAAATCTAGGAATCAGTGGCTGCAACTAGGGGACAACTATACATCCTACTTCTTTGCAACCATGAAAAGCAGAATGACACAAAATAAGATCAGAACCCTGGTGGATGATCGAGGTAATCTGATAGAAGGGGACAATGATATACATGATCAAATACTTGGGGTACTACAAACAACTCTTAGGAGAAGCTGCTACTGCACTACCTGCAATCAATCCACAAGTCATGAAAGATGGCCAATGCTTGACTAGGAAATTGCAGTTAAAACTAATTGCACCAGTATCAGAATTGGAGGTAAGGAATTCGCTCAATGATATAGATGACAACAAGGCTACAGGATGTGACAAATTTAATGATGTATTTTTCAAGAAATCCTGGAATGCCATAGGAAAGGAGATAACAGAGGCAGTGATACAATTCTTTGATATGAGGAGAATGTATCTACCTATTAATTGCACCACATTCACTCTAATACCCAAGGTCAAGAACCCATCTACTGTCAAACAATTCAGATCCATTTCTTATTGCACTATAGTGTATAAACTGATATCAAAGATCTTAACCAAGAGGCTACAAGGAGTTATGAACTGCCTAGTTGATCAGAATCAAGCAGCCTTTGTCCCAGGTAGAGTGATCTCTGATAACATTATAATTAACCACGAGCTAGTTAAGGGATATAGTAGGAAAGGAGTTTTTCCGAGGTGTATGGTGAAAGTAGACATGCAGAAGGCATATGGCTCATTAGAATGGCCTTTCCTGGAACAAGTACTTAGTGCTCTGAACTTCCCAGGACTTTTCATAGAGTGGATAATGACATGTGTTAAAACTGTGTCTTACTTGATCATTATAAATGGGAAACCTTGTGCACCATTTCTAACCAAGAAGGGTCTAAGACAGGGGGACCCAATGTCCCCCTTCTTGTTTGTGATTGCCATGGAGTACCTAATCAAGAAACTTAAAACTCTATAGGGAAATCCAGATTTTAATTTCCACCCAAAATGTGCAAAGATGCAGATTATACAATTGAGCTTTGCTGATAATTTGTTCCTTTTCAGCAGAGGATATGTGGGATCAATACGACTGTTCATGGATTGTTTCAATGAATTCTCAAGATGTTTTGGTATGATAGCAAATAAAGATAAAAGTTCCATTTACTTTGGAGGTGTCAGTAGAGAAATGCAAGGGGAGATACTAGCAACATCTGGATTTGCCAAAGGGGAATTGCCAATCAGATATCTTCGAGTCTCGTTGAGCTCTAAACGAATTTCAATAGTACAATGCCAACCACTGCTAGAGAAGATGATAGAGATGATTACTTCATGGACTGCAAAATTCCTGTCATATGCTGGACGACTTATGTTGATAAAGAATGTACTCTTCTCAATTCAAGTCTTCTGGTCACAAATCTTTGTGCTATCAAAGAAAATTGTTAAGGTGATAAAAGCAACATGCAGAAGTTTTCTATGGACAAGCACAACTGAGATATCAAGAAGAGCACTACTAGCATGGGAGAAAGTATGTTGGCTGAGGACAGCTGGAGGATTTAATGTACTGCATCTGGAGACCTAGAACAAGGCTGCTGTGATTAAACTACTGTGGAATCTATGCACAAAGAAAGATAAGATGTGGGTAAGGTGGGTCCATATATACTATGGGAAAGGAAGGAATATTTGGAAAGTTCAAGTCAACCAAGCTTCCTGGGTTCTAAACAAGATACCAAAAGCTAAAACATATCTGTCAATGGCTGGCTTGTGCATCACTGACCTGCTGAAAATGAATTCATACTCCATAACAGTGATGTACCATCCGTTGAGAGAAGACTATCCTAAAATGTCATGGGGGGAAACTAACTTGTAACAACTTTGCTGTACCTAGGTGGGGTTTTATACTAAACCTAGCACTACAATCAAGGTTACATACCAAAGACAAGGTAGCAGGATGGGGATTGATGATTGATCAAACATGTGAGTTTTGTAAGGAAGAAAATGACACCATGCAACATCTATTTTTTGAATGCAAGGTGATGGAGAGGTTTGGAAAAGATTATTGAAATGGCAGGGGATTCAAAGACCAGTAATGACATGGGATGATGAAGTGGAATGGACAACAAAGGAAATAAAGGGGAAAACAACGAAGGCAGAAGTATATAGAAACGAAGGCAGAAGTATATAGAATGACATTAGCAGGCTGCATCTACTATATATGGACAAAGAGGAACTCAAGAATATTCAAGGATAAGTCTCAGCATGTAGAGGGGATACTTAGATCATTAGTTCAGGGCATCGATCTTTCAGAGAAGCAACAAGAAAACTAAGATAAAATGTAGATTGAGAGGGCTTAATAGTTATCCATATGTGTAAGAGATATAAATATAGTGAGGAAGACAAGATGATCCTTGCAGTTGGGGCTTCATGTCCAACTTGCAGGCAATAACTCTCAGTTTTTTCAGTTTTTCAGTTTTGAACTTTGTACATATTTGATACTTGGTAAAAAAAATTCTTTAAATTACCCCAAAAAAAAAAAAAAAGACTTCCAAAACATAGTTCGCTGCATTAGTTGATTTTTCACCTAGAATGAATTCTTATTCTTGATGACCGCACTTATCTAGGAACAAGCAATGTTTTTTAGATTGTTAGGGTGTTCATATATTCATCTTGCCTGCTTTGATCGATAATATACCTCTGATTTGTTATTCAGTGATCAGTCATATTGAGATACAAGTAGCATTAGATGTAGATGAAGTTGGCTCTTTTAAGCAAGGCTTAGATCATTTTCAGTAGTGATGAGAAATGAGTCAAAAGTCAGGTTGCAGGTAGATTTTGCGCTAGAAGTGGTGCAGTCAAGAAGCTTTACGCCATGTAGAGTTTGTAAAAAAGTGTACTGTATAAAATTTGTAAGAATAACATACAGCCAATCAGTTTGGATTACACTTCTTATTGAAAATATTACATATTTAATTTGAACAGTTCTGAAAACTTATTGTTGAGTTGAGAAAGGCTTGTAATGCTTGAGAGAGGTGACAAGACCCTGGATAGATCCAGCAGCTGCAACAAGTGATACAATCAGGCAAGTCCAGCTTAGAATTTTCAGCCATACCCATGTGAAAGAATACTTTGGTATCTTTTTCTGGGCAATGTGCATCTCTATTGGGAAGTAGACAGTTAATGGATAGAACGATGCTGCCCCGATCAAACCCAAGAAGTCATTGAAGAAGGGGAATATCATGGCAATCACGGCTGTCACTACAACATATGCTGTTCTCCACACCAACCTGAACAAGTTGACGTTGTAAACGCCACAGCATGGAACTTGCACAGCGTATTCGGAGGTGATGAATTTGCTGTCTGACCATCGCTCGTTGCAACGAACCTCCACAAATCCATATAAAGGTTGGCAGAAAACCTAAGTCATGACATTCATTTGTTATTGTTAAATTATTGTCTTGTGTATTTAAGTAGAGGGAACAGGTTTTTTGAGAATGTGGTATAGAAATTTCACCTGGTAAGCTCCAATAAGGTGGACGGCAATACAAACGTTGGCAAAGTCAATTAGCCAAAATGGTTCGTAGAAACCAAAACCAGTAAGGAAATTTCCAGGAGCATCATTTCCAAAGGCTGCATAACCAATGGTACCACATAGAATATAGAATAAAGTTGTGGTGGAAACTCCAGCTACTGAGGCTCTCTTCATAACCTTGCTTTCTGGAGGTTGTGATCTCAACGTGTCCTGCAATTACAGAGCTGATTCAGTACTGATTTCTAAATAGTATATACAACAATGTCTAAATATTGTTGAAAGGTTGCGAAATTAATATTGGACCTTAGTAGGTTCAAGCTTTTGGATTCAGTATACCCGGTGTACTTAGCCCCTGCTATGCGCGGGGTCGGGGGAAGGGCCGGACCGTAAGGGTCTATTGTACGCAATCTTACGCTGCATTTCAGTTTCCTCGGCTAGAATTTGTGACCTCCCGATCACATGACGGCAATTTTAAGCTTTTGAATTAAGTATAGTATATTTAAATTGTAGCCACTCAAGTGTAGAAATGAGTCACATGCAGAGGCGGATCCAGGATTTGAAGTTTATGAGTTCCTATTGTAATTTTAAATTAATATACAATAATAACTGGGTTCATAATTATATATTTATAGATATTTAATGAATTTTTTAATAAAAATACAGGGACTTCGCAAAAGTTACTGGATTCCTGTCCAGGAACCCAGCCCCTGGTCATATGCCTATGACAACCTCTTCTAAAGCTCTCCATATAGTCATAATTAGAGAGGTAATTTTGGTCTTTCTCCGCGAAAAAAATAAAAAATGAAAGACATAAACCCCTAACTGACAGCCCCCAACCGGGCTTGGGTTCTGGCCTTATTTTGTACTAGTGAATTTATGAATTTAAATACTTTTAACATTGAATTCTTTTTCGTAAATTCAACCTGACTTGTACTTGGAATAAAGAAAAAGAGAATTCAACAACATTCAAGCACCTTTTTATTTTTATTTTTCGCTTAGTTGTACTCGACAGACGCTAAAACCAAAGCGTGATGATGGCAAGAATATATTATTGTCATGTTAGAACTTAGAAGTAGAAATATCTATTATTGCCTGTTCCTCTTTATCATCCCCTCCTTTTTGGTTCTTTCTAACTCGTCAGTGGAGTAATTGTTGCAAAACTTGTACGCAATTAATGAAGGTAATATACATTTATCTAGTAATAATATATCATAGTTGTTCTGTCAAAGTCATAACCACAAAAGTGTTTGATCATACAAGCTCAAAGTAATCAAGGAAATGTTCAATGCTATTCAGAATCGGTATGCGTAACAGTCTAAAAGCTTAATTAGAAAATATTCCAAATTATTTGTCGTATATGGTTTTAATATAATGAAGAGAGGAATGTGGACCAGTGGAATTAATTCTGGTACGTTGTATTACATCATATCATAAGAAAATAAAAGATGTGACAGTAGGAAAAATTTGTCGCAATCATGACGAGATAATGCACCAAAAAAGGATGGTTGTTATGAAAAGATAAGAAGTGTGAGAGTGGGCTTTCACTTCTTTTATGAAAAAGGCCTAAAGAATCAGCGACCCAAAGTCGTCGTCCATCAATTTTCTGGTCCAAAAGGACTAATATACTTTCCATATATTATGCTGCACCTAACAGGAAACTTTAGGACAAAAATGAAATAACCTACTAAGTGAAAGTGTGAAACGATATTTAATATTTTTAGCCATACCCATGTGGAAAAAAACAACGCTCGTGAGTATTGTTGTGGCTCTTAGTTAAAGAAAAAGATAAACAATTGATGGGTTTTAACGCTAATGTCGCTAGACCATTTTCAAATGAAGTGGACCACTTATGAGTAACATATCTTGATATTTGTGAATCTTAATACTATATTTAATTATTTATATATTATAATGGCGGAGCCACCTTAGGTGAAACCGTAATCGGAAAATTATATTATTAAGTTAGGTCAAAAAATTATTTATAAAAATACATATTTATATGTTGAAATATAAATATTTTGATATTGATAGTTTGGACCGTGTTAATTCCTAATGCTACAAAACCGTACACGTGGCTGACAAAATATAGTCTGCACATTGATTACTGAACAGTAGTATAAAATAGATTTGTCGATGTATACACGAGTACATCTAAAGATAGATATTAGGTACGTCATATAATATTATAATGTAAGGCTTCATTAATTCAGGCACGCATTTCAACTGTGAACCTCGGTTTTTTTGTTGGGATGAGAATAAATATAGTCTGCTACTTACTTTTGACAAAGACTATTATAGAAAAAAATACGAAAACTTTAATGGATATAAGCGTATTTTTGAGTTTTTTTTCGCTATATTTTAAAGTGAAGAGGTTAGAAGTAGTGTGTTTTGGTAAGACGGAAAATAAGTTGTTTTTCGGTGCTTGTTGTCAGAAAATATTCTTTAAGAAAAACATTTTCCAATAAATAGGCAAAATGGTCGTCACTTTTGGATGATAATTATTCTGTCCCGGTTATTTCAATTCTTATCATCATATCACAACTTTTGTCTGTATATATTTAATTTTTAATGCTTAAAAATTTCTTTTTACCGACATCCGAGTTATTAATGTTTATTACTACTAATTTATCCTATTTTAAAAACATTTTCTACTTTTCGATATCATTTTCAAATAACTCATTTATAAAAATTATATTCTAGCATGCCAAATAAACGGGCCACCCTTATCCTGGTAGTAAAGGTTGGGTGGGGCATGTGCATTTATTACACCAAAAACATGCAGACAAAGATCATATAACCCTACGACGTAATAAATAAAAAAGATCATATGAAGGAATCAGAATCAGTGTGCAGTATACTTGCCTGTATTTCGATTAGAACGGTGGAATAAGCATAAGCAAATGCAATATCTCCTATGGCTTGGAAGCTTTTCCATATTTTCTCTGATCCAGACACATCCACCCCTACTGTCGTCCCTGTTAGACTTGTCTTTACATGGTGCCCTACACCTATAAATCATATAATTGCAGACAATTAGTGTCTTATATGGACCACAAAGTACAAAATTCCAAAGAAGAGAAAAAAGGCAAGTTAGTGCATAAACTATCTCGCTTTCACGCAGAATTTAGGAGGGTCACACCTCTATGACCAATCTATCATCATGTAAGTATTAGTGACTGATTACACAAATAAAAAAGTAAAAGAAAAATAGAGTACCAGCAGCTTTGGCAATGGAGAGTCCAAGACCAATAGAAGCGTAAGTAAAAGACATAACAGCAGCAAGAATTGATAGCCATGAGAGCTTGTGGAAGTTTGGTATTTGGCTTAGAACTATTTGAATTACTGCAAATATAATCATATATGGGTAGCTCGATATTGAGCAGCTGGCTTCATGCCCATGTTTGTGAAAACAATTTGACCTCTTTACCGCCCTGGAATTGACACAAAGTTATTAGTAACAACTAGGGAAAAATAAAAATAAAACTATGAACATCATTGGTTATATTTAATTTTAATCATGAGAATATATATTTAATATAGTACTAATGTCGTTGTCATAAAATCAGATTAATTAGTCAAAGTATTGACAAAAAGGTCGTAATATTTTCTTTAAAAATAGTAAGACTTTTGTACTTACACCATACTGATAGATGCTGTAATAGTGTATCCAATGGTAACTCCGACGAGGTTAGCATACTGCGCCAATCCACACAGTGTTACCTTCACACCTCCTGTTTTAAAAAAAAAAAATCAAGAAAAGGCCAAAATCCCATTAATAATTGAAGCATTTCTTGCATAAATGCAGTCCATGTTTCAATTGATTTTAATTTAGAAAAACCCCATCTTGGAAATATATAGATTACTCTTCCTTCCAGTCCATAATTCACAATTTTCTTTCTAACTCAACAAACAAAGTAGTTAATTGTAGCTTAATTTTCCAAGTCTAGCTAGCAAAGCCTAAATTTTTGTTCTTTTGTCAAAGTAATACAGCCAGACGCACGCCAGTTATTAGAGTTGGAGAAAATCATGGAAAAAGAGCAAAGAAAAACAGAGCATTAACGACTTCTGTATTTAACTGTAATATTAATACAATACCTAAGTGGGAGCGAACAACATCCATGTAAGTGTAGTTTCTCTTGCCGGAGATGGGGCCAGGAGAACGGTAAGAATCGGCAAGAAGTGTAGAAGTGAAGTATGTAATGAAAGAAAAAGCAAAGAGAACAGCAGGACCAGCCACCCATCCTAACTGAGCTATAGCCCATGCTAAAGAAAGCACTCCTGAACCAATAACAGCAGTGATAATATGTGCACTTGCCGTTAGCAACGTCCCTGAAATTTTTTTAGAAAACATGAATTTTATCTAGAGTTTAAGTTCTATGCAATTGATTTGTAACAACCGGTAATTGTTCGTACCAGTTCTTTTCTCACGTCCATCATCGTCAAAGTTTTTTTGAACATCTCCACTTTCGAGTTCTGTTGATACGTACATGGTGTTCTTCTGAAATTCGGGTGCCATTTTTAGTGTCTTCCTCTTCCAAGTGTGTGTGTGTGTTTGTGACTTTGTGTTATGGAGTTATAAGGTGTATGAATGGTTAAAGAAGATGGGGTATATAAGAGAACTGTAAAGAGGGGACAATGATTAAAAAATTGAGGGTCAAAGGCCAAAAGTCTTTGGAGCCAAGAATAGTGGGAGGTTTTCAAAAAGTTAACTACTTAGTGATTTTGGGAAATCTTTACCTAAAATACAAGTAGTATCAAATTTGGGTGTAATGATATGAGTTTTAGGTCAAGAATGGTGGTGTTTATTTTGCACCCTCGAATGTGCTTATATATTATGCCGATCTTGTATCATTTCCAAGTTCCTCCCCCCACCCCACACCCCCTCCAATAAGAAAAAGGGTCCCCACAATTTGCCTTTTGCATTTGGTCCTAACCATTGAAAATGAAACATTTGTGCTGTACCATTCATTGAAAACTTTGAACAACATTTTGCAAAATAAGAAATGAGTTTTAAGTTATATACGTGGATAAAGAATTATTATACTATTTGTAACATATATTTTATCTTATTTTCGAGATTATAAATTTTATATTTAAAAAGACTTATCTATATAGTACATTTTTTGAATAGTAATATAATTCTTTTTCGTATTGATAATGTATATAACTTAAACTAATATGAAATTATAAGAAAGAGGGAGGAGAGATCTTAAGTTGACTCACGAGTCTTTACCTTTTTTAGGTCATTTTGTATTCTTTGATGAATTTGGTCGGTTTCTTTTACAAATTTTGAATTGCCATGACAAAGAGGAAGACATCAATATCCTTCCTAGTTAGTTCCTTAAAGACATCATAGTATAGGTTACGTGGCCTTCTAAAATTTCCCTCTCCTAACACTACACCACCTTCTACCACATATTTTATTAGTGATGTTCAATACCTCTCTTTAGTTAAAAAGTTTTTAACACTTATATATACGGACAACGTAATTTTATGCAATCAATATATTTTAACTTATTATAATAGATAATTTTTTTTATGTTACTAATCTCATGTAGCTATACACCCGTGTATACCCTAGCCCTATTCATAGATATATTGTTCATGTCAAGACTCTCTTTTACCATCATATAATATTAGGATGAAGATATATAGGCAAACTCTTCTTTGTTATGGACGAGAATGTGGAGAAAAATGATTTCTTTTTAGTTAAGCCTTTTGCGCTAATTCTGGGAATAAACATTGGCCCTCCAAAATGGACTTAACTTTTCATTAGACAAAGGTAGTTTTTGGTGCATGCACAAAGATAAAGATGAAACCATTTTGGAATTTTCAGTGGCTTAATTATTATATTCCAACTTATCTTAAATTAGCACTAAAAGGGAATTTTAAGCATGTTTCTAATTCATCTTCTTGCAAGAATTTGGGACCAAAGAATACGGATAAACCTTTTAAAAGATAGTCTATGAACACGACCGCACTAAGAGTTTTGGATTCCATTAGTCATCCGTTCAAAATAATACAGAATGGTATTTTGAACACACAAAGAAGAAACGAAATGAAAGAAGAATTTTATTCCTACAATGGTCCCTAATCTCTGTGATTAATGTCCAGTTGTACATCCTCTTTAATTTGTTCCAAAGATTTACCGGTTTCATTTATTTTGACGAAACAGAATATACGTACAGATATTTTAAAACCTGCATAACTTTTTTTGATTTTTATTTACTTATTTTTGTGAAGTATAGTCAGAAGTTGAATCCCAGACCGAACAATGCCAGTTCGACAATTTATAAGACACCACAAATTATTTGATTGATGATCATGATAAAGAATTAGAATCCTTTGAAACTCTTATATATTTTATTCACAATGATTGCTTGCTTTGATAAATGCTAACTAAATATTCGAAAATAAGAATATTATGCAAGCCAATGGAATGCTTAGTCCAAATGCAGTGAGGTGGCTTGAAAGGTTGAGACTAAATGGTACGTAGAGAAAAATATTAGCTTTGATGCTAAAATAATTAGCAGATTCTGATGTTTTTTACTTCAATACTACACAAGAGGGTTAATTCGTGTGGTGTCCAATTTTTTGCATGCACAGATTATAGAAGAATATGGTTCTTCTGTGTGTTCCTTATACTACTGTTGCAGAATAGTAAATGCGGGAAGTAAAGAACACAAGTATTTTACGTGGAAAACACTTGGCTCAAAAGGTGAAAAAACTACAACCTACTACTCAGTAGGATTTTTCCCAACACTTCACTAAATCACTGAGCCAAAACAACATTTACAAAACTCTTTGTAAATCTAAGGATTACCTCTAATCCCTTTGTGGCACCCAACCTCTAGCTGTTGCGACAACTTCAAGTTAACTCTAACTTGAATATAACACTCAGAGTACCTTGTACAATTGCTTCTAGATAAAGCTGAAAGTTATCATTTGAAACACTTACTACAATGAAACTAGAGTAAAAGATATACACTTAGAACTGGTTCTTCTATCTGGTTCATGTACCTTCAGGTTCGAACACTTGAATCACACAAGAATTGTTTGCAAAATGCGTTGCTATTTTGCTCTCAACTCACGGTTTAACTTCAGCGTATGTGCATCCCTATAAAATGAGAACATCCTGCAATTTATATAGTAGAATAGGAAATAACTAGAGTTCTAATGCTATACTCTTCCTTGGTGGAAGAGTTCTAGTTATCTTCAACTTCTAACTCCTCCCTTATCTATGATATAGTTCTCTCGAGTAAGGAGTCCTTCTCCTGATCAATTATGCAACCTTTTCATTCATGAGATATAAGATATAACTACTTAAGCTTATCTCCTTTACGTGAATGCCTTGTATCCGAATTCTGCCCGTGTTTGTGTACACTATATATGGACCTAGTTCATGCTTGAATTCCTTTGTCAATCATCAAAACAAACTTCACTTGGGCCAACAAATTTCCCCCTTTTGATGATGACAAACTATGTGCTTTTCATAAGCATAAGCCATGTTTCAACTCAGCTCAACATCAACGCAATGTTAGAACACTTTCCATTTTAAAGTCACAAATCATCAAGGACCAGGTTCATTGGGTTATAAACACCACAGTCCAAAGTAAAAAAACACAACCTATCTTTCCCCTTTTGGCATCATCAAAAAGTTGTATAATTATGTTAGATAACCAGATTTTACTAGATATTACTCATGGCCACTGAGGCTACTTCAAATACAATCATGCAGTCAAGCATCATATATCAATCTAATGATATTAGATATCTAAGATGCATCAACAAACAATTAGAGCACAAAAATAGTTGATTAACATTGATACTAGTCATCTACAAAGCATAAAGAAAAATGAAGATACTGAATCATGAGCAAAAAGAACAAAACGAAATCTCATTCGGGTCACTGGTTTGTCTAACTAGGTTAGGAAGGTTTCAAGGCTGGGAAGGACCAGGTTTTTGGTTTCTGGCCTAAAGTAGCTTTAATATATCATGAAGAATTCCTTCATTCTTCTTATTTGCAAGCTCAGCCCTAAGAGCATCCCTCTGAATTTATACTTCAACCAGCTCTTCTTCAGCCTCTCAATCTCAACATCCTTAGCACCACTCTCTTGTACTAATGCTCGCACTTTACTGTTCACAGGTACCTTCTTGGATGAACCAGGTTCTTTGGGAGTAGTGTGGACTTCATAGTCACATGCAGTCAAAATAGTTACCCCAAAGTGATCCTTGCTATGACCAACTTCCTATTTCTTGAGGGGTACCTTGAAGTGAGCAAGTACAACCATGAGAATGAAACCATAGGGTATGTCATGAGTTTTGGTACCAGTTAGAACCCTATCAAGAAGCTGGATGATAAACCCAGGCCAATTGATTTGCCTCCCACTATCCAGATATTCCATAAGGACCAGGTCCATGAATGTGGCAATGTGCTTTCTTTCCTGCCTGGGCTGCACAACCTTGTTAACAAATTCAAATAGCACTTTATGGGGTGGCTTCATCTCACTTTTGTATATAGCCTTGGCCTCTAGCTCTAACTCATTGTCAGCAAACTTCCTTGTAATGGCAAGGGAGGTAGGGAGGTTTTCTAGGCTTGGCCATTTGAGCTTTTTGTAATCATTGTACCCTTCAACAGGTACACCCAAAATCTCTCCCAATTCTTTATCGTCGAAACTCACAGTCACTCCCTTCACTATACTGGTAACTCTGCTATTTTTGATCTCACAATCTGCCATGAATTCTACAATCTCAGTTCTGGCAAGCTTTCCATCCATATGAACGACCATGTCCTTCCAATCCTGCAGTTGTAGTTTTTCCAGCATCATCATCATGCCTTTCTCCTCCAAGTCCTTTAGGAGTCTACTTTTCAAGATGGTTCGTTTCCCAAACTTAACCATCTTGTCCTTCTCTGCATCAGATTCTTCTTCTTCTTCTTCTTCTTCTTCTTCTTCACTCTTTTTTTCCTCCAATGCTTTCACTTTTCTATACTTCACGACAAACCTGGTTCTTTTAGCCAAGGTAGAAGGTTCTGCAGACTTTGTTTTCGAAGGAGACTTCTTTTTGGAAGTCTTGATTTTCTTTGCTTTTGGAGTCACAACCTCCACCTCTTCCGCCTCCTCTTCATCATGAAGGACCAGGTCCATCTCCTCAATTTCAACTACCTCAACAGGTTCAACCACTTTCTTCTTTCCCTTTGCACCAGCTTTTCTTTTACTCTCTTCTAGGGCTTTTTCCAGTTGTGCCTCACTCTGCTTCTTTTGACTCCTTGTAGCTCTTTCTCTTGTAGGAGTAGTCTCTACAGGAATAGAAGAGGCAGCCTTTCTCTTCTTGTTTGCCCTATCAGTTCTAGGATTTTTAACTCCTGAACTCTTCTTCCTTTTTGGATTATAGCTGTCAGACACACGCTTCAGTAGATCTTCGAGGGCTTACCCCTTTTATCTCAATCTTTCTTCTTCTCCAACAGATTCCTCACTCCATACTACCATAGCTCATATTTCTTCAGTCAAACCAACAGGAGTGGGTAAAGATTCAACCCTTTTCCCATTCCCCTCACATCGCCTTGAGCACCCTCACTCTCTTTTTCTTTTTTCTTTTTATTTTTATCATCCAATCTCCTAGACTCAGTTGCTTCAACCCCAGCCATAGTTCCTACCAAAACAAACTATTTTTTCCAGATTTTCAGCAACCTCAGAGATAGTCTCAGATGTATATTTTGGACCAGATGTTACCTGCTATGTTTCAGATGAAAAAGTTTATCCCCCCTCAGTTGCAGACTTGAAAGAATCTTCAGATTTTTGGGGTTCATCTTCCTGACTTGCCTTCAGTTGCTCATTGATTTTCTTGATTTGTTCTCCTCCAGCGACTACTTTACAAGCAAGCATCTTAAATCTTCCTTTCTTAGAGATAGGTGTGGTTGAGGTTGTGGTTGAAGGAGTGGGTGTGGATTCTTTGGGTGGTGATGAGAGATTTTCAGAGGTTTTAGCCATTGATGGTTAGAGGATGAGAGAAGATGATTATGTGTGTTTAGAAGATGAGAGAAGATAGAGAGAATTATTTGGCGATTATAAATTAGAAGTGAAGAAACGACTAAGGCCAAATCAATTTAAAGAGGGATAATTTGATTGGGTAACAACAGCTTTTAGAATCTCAGGAGTCTAATCAAATTGGGAGTCAGTTTGAAAAGACGTTGAGGACTCTCCATAAAATCTAGGCACTTATTGTATTTTGGGACTCTGTTTGGGTGAAACTGGTTTATTTCGTAACGGATAAGCTCAAAGAGGTTAGGATTAAATGGGACTCTCCTTTTTATCATGATCCAAATATAATTATTCCAAAATATGCAGAGTGGAGAACGTACCATGTAATCTTAATAAATCAGGTTCTTCACTAAGATATCTCTTGTGTAAGTCTAAATATTTCAAGAAAATAAAGATAATATCATTAGAGATTAATGAGACATTTTAGAACATGGCACAAGAGTATACTGATGAAAGTATGAGACTGAGCAAAATCTAATCTAATTATGTACAAAATTCACAAATTTTCTAACTAGTTTTTGAGTTAGAAATGGTTCCTTTTAGGTGATATTAATCATCCCTAATTCTAACCTATTCCTTTCAAAGTGATCTCTACTTAGAGCTTTTGTGAAGATGTCAGCTATTTGCTTGTCAGTAGCACAAACATCCACAATGATCAAACCATTTTCATAGTTGTCCCTCAAAAAGTGATGCCTAACATCTATGTGCTTAGTTCTTTTGTGATGAATTGGGTTCTTGGTCATACTAATTGCCCTAGTGTTATCACAAAAGATAGGGACACCACTTACATCAATTACAAAGTCCATTAATTGTTGTTTGTTCCACAACAATTGAGCACAACATGAGGCAGCAGTAACATACTCAGCTTCAGTAGTAGATAAGGCCACCAAATTTTGCTTTTTGGTCGCCCAAGACACAAGACATGAGCCAAGAAAGTGTGCCATACCTGAGGTGCTCTTTTTATCCACAAGAAAACCTGCATAATCAACATCAGCATATTTCACTAAGTTTAAATTACTAACTTTTGGATGCCATAAAACAAGGGTTAGTGGTGTCTTTTAGGTATCTCAAGATCCTCTTGACAACAGTCAAGTGAGACTCCTTTGGATTTGCCTAAAATCTAGCACAAAGGCCTACACTGAAAACAATGTCAGGTCTGCTAGCAGTGAGATATAACAAAGAGGCAATAATTCCCCTATACAGCTTCTGATCCACAGATGAACTAGATTCATA
Source organism: Nicotiana tabacum (assembly GCF_000715075.1). Lineage (NCBI taxonomy): Eukaryota > Viridiplantae > Streptophyta > Magnoliopsida > Solanales > Solanaceae > Nicotiana > Nicotiana tabacum. Next base: position 26,664,860 of record NC_134091.1, read on the forward strand.
TACATCCAACTTTGTGGCTATTGCTATAGGAGTGTCAATTTCTTTGGAATCTTCCATTTTAAACATTTTAAGCAACTCTTTTACATACTTCTGCTGATGGATCATAGTTCTATTTGAATTTTGTTTAATTTGTAAGCCTAAAAATAAATTAAGCTTACCCCTCATACTCATTTCAAATTCACTCCCTATTAGTTTAGCAAATTCTTTACTTAACTTATCAGTAGTTGCTCCAAAGATTATATCATCAACATATATCTGAACTACCAAGAGATCTTTACCTTTTTTTTCAAGAATAAAGTATTGTCAATTTTACCTCTCTTGTAGCCATGCTCAAGCAGAAATTTTGATAATCTTCCATACCATGCTCTTGGAGCCTGCTTGAGCCCATAAAGTACCTTGTCAAGCTTGTACATATGATTAGGACATTCCTTGATTTCAAAGCCCGTAGGTTGCTTGACAACACTTCCTCCTTTTGATAGCCATTGAGGAAGGCACTCTTGACATCCATCTGACGGAGAGTAAATTCCATGTAAGCAACAAAGTCTATAAAGAGTCTAATTGCTTCCAATCTTGCAACTAAAGTAGAAGTCTCATATAGTCAATGTCCTCCTCTTGACTATATCCTTGAATCATCAATCTTTCCTTGTTTCTTATAACTGTTCCATCTTCATCAAGTTTGTTTCTGAAGACCCATTTTGTGCCAATTACTTATGTCCTTGTGCCTTGGTACCAGATGCCAAACTTGACTTCTTTTAAATTGGTTGAGTTCATCGTGCATTGCATTCACCCAGTCTGCATCCTGCAAAAGCTTCATCAACATTTTTAGGTTCAATAAGAGATAAAAAAAGTATCAAAAGCACAAAGACTCTTCAAGGAAGATCTGGTTTGATTCCAGAGGTTGGATCAGTAATTATGTTCTTAATGGGATGAGAACTTTGATACTTGTAAGGTTTCACAACCAGCTGATTTGCCCTAGATGTTCCTTAAATGTTTTGTTGATGAGGAACGGGTTCATGGTCATGTTCCCTCAAGGTTTGAGGATCAGTTCCTCTTTGTCAGTTTCCCCTGTCAAGTTGCCCTGGGTAAAAGGACCTGTTCCATTACATGTTCCTTCCTCTAGTGCAACTTCAGTCTAGGCTGTGGTTTCATTTGAGTTTCTTACCGGCCCAATTGCTTCATCATCATGTTCCTTCCTCTCAGAAAGAATGTTAGTTTTGTGAAAAACCACATGTACACTTTTTTCTACACACATAGATCTTTTGTTATAAATCTTATAAGCTTTACTATGTGAAGAATATCCTAAGAATACTCCCTCATCACTTCTGGGATCAAACTTACCTAGGGAATCTTTACCATTATTGTGCACAAAGAACTTGCATCCAAATGCCCTAATATGGGATATATTTGGCTTTCTCCCTTTAAGTAACTCATAAAAATTTTTCTCAACAAGAGGTCTAGTCATGCACCTATTTATGATGTAGCAAGCAGTGTTCACAGTTTCTGCCCAGAAACTATGAGGTAGTTTATTAAAAAGAAACATAGTCCTAGCCATTTCTTCCAATGTCCTATTCTTTATTTCAACTACTCCATTTTTTTTGTGGAGTTCTAGGAACAGAAAAATTATGATTTATGCCATGCTCATCACAAAATTCAGCAAATTTAGCATTCTCAAATTCAGTACCATGATCAGACTTAATTGATGCAAGTTGATTATCTAGTTGCTTCTGAGTTTTTCTAACAAAAGAAGTGAACATGTCAACTGCTTCATCTTTAGATGTTAAAAACAATGTCCAAGTAAACCTAGAGTAATCATCAACAAGCACCATAACATATCTCTTACTACCTCTGCTCAATGTTCTCATTGGTCCACAAAGATCCATATGGACCAGTTCCATCGTCCTGGTAGTGCTTACCACTTTATTGCTTTTGAAAGAGGATCTTACCTCCTTCTCCCTTGCACAAGCCTCACAAACTTTATCTTCCTTGAACTTAATATTAGGCAACTCTATCACCAAGTCCTTGGAGACTAGTTTGTTGAGTTGACTTAGATTGGCATGTCCAAGTCTCTTGTGCCAAAGGAGGGGATCATTAACCGACACACTTAAGCAAGTGAGTTCATTATCTGAAAGTGTGGACAGATCCATATCATATATGTTTTTCACTCTTTTTCCCTGCAAAACTATCTTGTCAGTGGTAAGATTAATCATAAAGCATTTTGTAGAGGTGAAGGCTACCATGTTACCTCTATCACACAATTGTGATACACGTATTAGATTGTACTTCAGTCCATCTATCAAGTAGACATTCTCGATAGAGTGAGAATCAGTCTTACCTACCTTTCCAACCCCAATGATCTCACATTTCTTTCCATTTCCAAAGGAGACATTTCCTCCTTTAAGGTTCTCAAGTGAAAGGAAATGGTTCTTGCTTCCTGTCATGTGCTTTGAACAGCCACTATCCATGTATCATATTTGACTGCTTCCCTTCACTTGGACCTGCAAAAGAAAATCAGGGGTTAGTCTTAGGAACCCAAAGTAGTTTGGGTCCCTTTCTATAGGCAAATAGATGAATTAGATTCTTTTTAGCCAAACTTGTGGCCTATTCTTCCCTTGAGCAAGTTCTTTATTCTTTTTACTTGCCTTTTCCTTTGTAGTGCATTCAATTTTATAGTGACCTATTTTACCACAATGTCTGCGAATTTTGTTCTCATGAAGTGTGAGGTACTTGCTTTTGGGATCCCACTTAGGTGCCGGGTTCACAAAGCCAAGTCCTCTTCTGTTGCTACTGTGGTGTTATTGTAGCCATGAAAGTGCATCGGAGGATCTGTTCCATTTCCAGGTTCTATGTAGCTTATGCTTGACCTTGCTTAGATCCTCCTTTAGAATTCTTACCTGTTCATCTCTCTTGTACAACTCATCCTTCATTTTTCCTATATTTTCTTCTAAAGTGAGTTGTGTGTGATCAACTGTATTTTTGCCTGTTCCTAGTTTCAATTTTAGATTTTCAGATCTAAGCTTTAGAACAGTTGAGTCAAGTACATGAACCTGGTTCTTCAACAAAATATTTTCACTTACAGTTTCACTATCCCTAAGTTTCAGGTTTTTGTACTTGGCCTTCAGAATCACAAATTCTTTAGACACCTAATCCTTTTCGTCATTTACATCCTCAAATTCATCAATTATCTCCAGTAGTAACTCAGATAACCTTTCTTTAGACAAAAATTTAATCTTATCTTTGAGATGAAGGACACTTACCTCAGTTTCTTCATCAGATTCTCCAATGGCCATAAGTGCTCGTTCAGCCTCCTCCTCATCATCTGAGCTTTCATATGAGCTTTCTCCCCAAGCAGTAATCATAGCCTTGGTTTATCCTTTGTTGTTGATTTTCTTGGGTTGAACTTGTTCCTTCTTCCCGTTCCTTCGTTCAGCTCTTTCCTTCTTCCATTCAATTTCCCACGAAGGACAGTTCTTTATGTGGTGATCTGTCTTCCCACACTTGTAGCAGTCATCATTGGTTTGCTTCTCAGGAGCTTTTGACTTGCTATAGCTTCCACTTTTTGAAGAACCCTTTCCTCTCCTTAGGTACTTCTTGATGTCCTTGGTGATCATAGCCATTTCATCATCTTCCAGATCACAACCTCCAGTGATTCTGAGCGCCAAGCTTCTTTCCTTCTTAGGTAGATCCATCTTCATGGTTTGTCTCATAAGTTCATAGGCAGTGAGATTTTCAATTAATTCATCTGGTGGGAGAGTGGTAATATTCTTTGATTCTTGGATGACAGTGATTTTGCTCTCCTAAGTAATATGCAAAACCCTAGTCAGTATCTTCTCGATTCTATCTTCTTTAGGAATAATCCTTCCAAGAGATTTTAGCTCATTTGTTAGTGTAGTGAACCTTGTGTACATTTCTTGAATGGTTTCTCTTTCTTTCATAGCAAAGTTCTCATACTAAGAGTATAGTAGAGTTCCTCTAGATCTCTTCACCTGAGGTGTTCCTTCGTGAGCCACTTGCAGTGTGTCCCAAATTTCCTTAGCAGTGGCACATCTTTGGATTTTGTTGTACTCATCTAGACCAAGTCCACAAACAAGCCATTTCTTAGCTTTAGCATTCTTCTCTAACTTCTTCAAGTCCTCGGCGGTTCAATCCACTCTTGTATTTGGTATATCTACTCCTTCAACAGTTTTCTTCAATGTAGCCAATGTACCATCGGTGATAATGTCCCATAGCTCATGTTCATCTCCTATAATGTGATCTCTCATCATGTTTTTCCACCAAAAGTAGTATTGGCCATTAAAGAGTGGTGGCCTATCAGTGGATTGCCCTTCCTAGTTTCCAGCTGGTGCACTCATGTTGATCTTCTCCTAAGGTATAAGCCTCTTCAAGGATAACCTGATTTGATACCAATTGATGTTTTGTACTTCAGTACCACACGGGGGAGGGGGGGGGGAGGGGGGGAGATGATTTGTGTGGTATCCAATTTTTCACATGCAGAGATTATAAAAGGACCTGGTTCTTCTGTGTGTTCTTTATACTGCTGTTGCGGAATAGTAAATGCAGAAAGTAAATAACACAAGTTTTTTACGTAAAAAAATACCTGGATCAAAAGGTGAAAAAACTACGATCTACTACTCAGTAGAATTTTCTCCAACACTTCACTAAATCACTGAGCTAAAATAACATTTACAATACTCTTTGTACACCTAAGGATTATCTCTAATCTCTTTGTGGCAACTAGCCTCTAGCTGTTGCGACAACTTCAAGTTAACTCTAACTTGAATACAACACTCAGAGTGCCTAGTACAATTACTTCTAGATAAAGCTGAAAGGTACAATTTGAAACACCTACTACAATGAAACTAAAGTAAAAGACAGACACTTGGAATTGGTTCTTCTATCTAGCTTCAGGTTCGCACACTTGAATCACACAAGAATTATTTGCAAAATGCCTTCCTATTTTACTCTCAACTCACGTTTAGCTTCAGCATTTGTACATCCTTGTAAAATGAGAACATCCTGCAATTTATAGAGTTAGTAGAATAGGAAATAACTAGAGTTCTAATGTTATATTCTTCCTTGGTAGAAGAATTCTAGTTATCTTCAACTTCTGACTCCTCCCTTATCTAGGATAGAGTTCTCTCGAGTAAGGAGTCCTTCTCCCTATCAATTATGCAACGTTTTCGTTCAGGAGATATCAGATATAACCACTTAAGCTTATCTCCTTCACGTACATGCCTTGTGCTCGAATTCTACCCGTGTCTGTGTGCATTGTGTATGGACCTGATTCATGCTTGAGTTCCTTTGTCAATCATTAAAACAAACTTTACTTGGGCCAACGGATTTAATTAATATTTTAATACATTTGGTTTCAACGTTTATGCTCAGCTAAGCAACAATCGAAAAACCTTAAATATCTAAGGTTGATATATACTTTAAGCAGAAAAACTTACATGAATTTTAATGTTTACATCAAATTATATTTTTGTACTTTGGTAAAAAATTCTAAATTGCAGCAATAACACGTATTTGGTTAATGATGGTTAAGTAATAAACAGAGTCGACTCTAACCTTACCACAAGTAAGGCTGGTGCCTTAGCCCCTAAATTTGGGGGCCCTATTTTTTAAAACTTATAGGTTTATAGATATTTTTAAAAATAATATTTAATAATCTTAGTACTAAAAGTAGAGTTTTTTTTTATAACAGTTGCCTCAACGAAAAGAAATTTTTTAAAATTGTAATTGATAAAATTTTACCTAAGACTAATAATGTCTCAAGAAAGATTAAATGTGTTGGTTATATTATCAAGTGAAAGGAACTATTAGAAAAAATCGATTATTAAAAAAATATTAACATTTGCATCTCAAAAGATAGAAAAATAAACCTTAAATAAACTATATATCATAACTTTCTTTTAAAAATTTAGATCCTCATATTAAACTTTGGCTTTAGGCCACATATGTGCTTGAGCTACCCTCTTAATAAACTTTATCTAAAAAGACATATGACATTCACTTATTGCTTTAAGAGTAAAAATTGTACGGGGCACCCTATTTGGTCGCCCCCATTTAATCTATACCCATATTTTTAAAATTCTTTAACCTATACCCTAATTTTGACAACTTCAGACGCCTCCTCTTCTTCCTCCTGACCTATGCGCTCCTTTCTTCCTCCTCTTCTTTTTCTCTTCTTCTTTTCTCTCTCAAATACATGAGACTTTGTATAAGTATTATTGATTGGATATGTAAGGTTTTTATTAAATCAACTACCATATTCTATGTTGAAGGACGAGTAAATAAAACTCCACAAGCTGATTAAAGTAGGCGTGATTTGTGTCTTTCCCTGATCCATCCTTCTTAAACATACAACAACAACTGACTACTATATGTCCTTTCTTCCAAGTTACCTGCCACAAGAATGGCACATGCATGTGAAATTGTTTATACACAATAGTTGCTCTTACGATCTCTTGGAATTAGCTTACCCCTTGCTTTATGATATCATCTGTAGGAAAAATGACAGAAAAGGGCTGCAGAACTGAAAAATAAAAGATAGGAAAAATTACTTCAGAACATTATCAAAAAATCAGTTAAAACTTCAGCACAATTTGGCTTAAGTTATATTTTAAAGCCATCTAACTTCAAAGAAATACAAAACACAACTTCAGCTCTAAGACTGCTGAAGTTTAGCAAATATAAAACAAAAACTTCAGCTCCTAGAATGCTGAAGTTCAAAAAATACAAAACAAAACTTCTGCTCCTAGAATGCTGAAGTTCAGCAATTACAAAACAAAACTTCAGCTCCTAGAATGTTGAAGTTCAGCAATTACAAAATAAAACTTCAGCTCCTAGAATGCTCAAGTTCAGCAATTACAAAACAAAAATTTCAGCCGAAACATGCTGTAGTTTTATTGAACTGATATTTGCCATTGCTCTATGAACTGAAGTTTGCGTGATTGCCTTTGCAAGTTAGGCCAAACTTCAGGCAAAAATATCTGAAGTTTTGCTTTGATAAGGCTACACTTTAGACAAAACATTCTAAAGTTCAAACTTCAGACATAAATTTTTACTACTTCAGGCTCGTATGTCCGAAGTTACCCGAAAAGTGAGTACGCTTACAATATTTTTTGCAAAGCGGGTATAAGTTAAAATGTGACCAAAAAAATTGGGTATAGATACAAATCTCCCGCTTTAAGATATGCATAGCGTGCAAGTGCCAAGTGAACATGTTCCCTCCGATCAACTCCTCGACTAATGTACATGTTAATTGCTCCCTAGCTAGGAGTTTTATAATAGTGTTTAGAACAATAGTTTCATTTATTTTTATTTTTATAAAACGTAAATGTAACAATTAGCATTTTCAAGTACATAAATTCATTCTCTATAGTTTGTTCGTGAAAGACGACTTTAGTCATTTCGAGAATACAAAGGGGCGTTTAATGAAAGAGATTATATAAGGTGGAATATCTAGTCTATTGGGATATACGAAAGGGTTAGTATCAATTAATCCCAAGTCCCACGTTGGAATGAACGATTAATGTACTTATGGTTTCAGTTTTTCTCCTAAATTATAAGCCCCAAGTCCAAGCTTGCAAGATTGTAACTAACCAAAAAGAAAAAGATCGAATTCTCCAAACGGAAATATTGACCCTGGACCTTTTTTTTTTTTAAAAAATTGTTATTCTTGAATAGCTATTTTGGCTTCCCTCCTAGATAAGTTAGTGAGAATTTTTCAGGTAAGTCTGAAACAAACCAAGTGCGTGAACAGATAGAATATATAAATATTATCCTATCTAATCATAACTTTTGTCAAAACGTACCAAATGAGATTTACGGCTATGGTTGTCCAACGGGACAGGACGAGACAAAATTAACGGGACGGGACAAAACGGGATGGGACAAACGGGATGAAACGGTAGTCCCATCCCGTTCCGCTAACAAACGGGACGAGACGGGACGGGACGGGACGGGACGGACGGTAGGCCCATCCCGTCTCGCTAACAAATGGGATGGGACGGAACGGGACGGGTTCGCGGGTCTTAAGTGCCGTTTTAAAAAAAAATTATTTAAGCATTGAATTTGGCAACGGCTATTCTTTTGACAATGACTAAGTTTTTAAAATTTGCAACAACTAGTTTTTTGACTTATTTAATAAACTTAAAAATTAAACGAAAATAAGAAAACTAAGTAAAGAATTATAAAATATTAAAACAAAAGTCTTGTAATGAAATATTCTAGTAATTATAAATTTATAATAAAGTTATAATTTATTTAATATAATTTCAAGCCATTAAGTAACTAAGTAAGAGTGTAAGACAATTCATAAAAACAATTCAACGCTTAGAGCCTTTTATTTTATTAATAGAACTTTCAAATCTCACGTACAAATATAATTCTTTTGAAGAGCACTTAATCTACGCAGCCACCTTCTAGGAAGGGTTCTGTTTGAACTAGGCCTCTTAGTAGCCAATTATAAATTATCATACTAATATTTGTAACCTCCTATATAACTTCGTTGTAACTTATCTATAATTTCTCTCGGACATTGTTCTGAAATTGGAAATGTTGATTGATGTTCCATGAGTTCCATGCCGTTATAGCTCCCAGTACTAAGTATCTCATTGTATTCTTCTTCTTCCCTAGTTTCACCACATGTTGTTTTCATAGATTTATATTTATCAAACATTGATCTAACATAAGAATATATGTTAGCTTGGCAGTCTTCGAGAGATGGTTGTTCATTTTCTTGAATTGCTAAATTCTCATAAATTTTACGAACAAGTCTATTTGCACCTCTTAATTTTAAAGATGCATTAAGTATCGTAGAAATTAAATAAACTTGGGGAATAAGGAAAAAATACTTTTAAAATTTTGCAATCATTTCATTAATGGCCGGTGCATAAGTTGGATTAATTTTATAATAATTTCATTAAGCTAGTTGCTGCACACAAACGGGATGGGACGGGACGGGTTCGCGGGCCTTAAGTGCCGTTTTAAAAAAATATTTATTTAAGCATTGAGTTTGGCAACGACTATTCTTTTGACAATGATTAAGTTTTTAAAGTTTGTAACAGCTAGTTTTTTGACTTATTTAATAAACTTAAAAATTAAACGGAAATTAGAAAACTAAGAAAAGAATTATAAAATATTAAAACAAAAGACTTGTAATAAAATATTCTAGTAATTATAAATTTATAATAGAGTTATAATTTATTTAATATAATTTTAAGCCATTAAGTAACTAAGTAAGAGTGTAAGACAATTCATAAAAATAATTTAACGCTTAGAGCCTTTTATTTTATTAATAGAACTTTCAAATCTCACATACAAATATAATTTTTTTGAAGAGTACCTAATCTATGCAGCCACCTTCTAGGAAGGGTTCTGTTTGAACTAGGCCTCTTAGTAGCCAATTACAAATTATCATACTAATATTTATAAGCTCCTATATAACTTTGTTGTAACTTATCTATAATTTCTCTCGGACATTGTTCTGGAATTGAAAATGTTGATTGATGTTCCATGTCGTCATAGCTCCCAGTGCTAAGTATCTCATTATATTCTTCTTCTTCCCTAGTTTCACCACATGTTGTTTTCATAGATTTATATTTATCAAACATTGATCTAACATAAGAATATATGTTAGCTTGGCAGTCTTCGAGAGATGGTTGTTCATTTTCTTGAATTGTTAAATTCTCATAAATTTTACGAACAAGTCCATTTGCATCTCTTAATATGGGTTGGGTATAGTAGAAATTCAATAAACTTGGGGAATAGAAAAAAAATACTTTTTAAATTTTGCAATTATTTTATTAATGGCCGGTGCATAAGCTGGATTAATTTTGTAATAATTTCATTAAGCTAGTTGCTACAGTTTCACACGCCACTTTTCGGAAGATTCAGAAGTAAAATGAAAGAACAATTCTTACTTTTGAAGCTTAAATAAAAAGAGTTGACCGGTGTTTTGACTTTTGAGCAAACGACTCCGTAATGGAATTTTGATGAATCCAATAGTTTCGTATGGTGATTTCGGATTTAGGCGTATGTCTGGGATTGGATTTGGCAGTCCGTAGGTTAATTCGACATATTTTGGCGAAAGTTGAAAAATGAAAGATTTTTAGAAAGATTGAATTAAAAAACTGTTGGAACTTATTAAATCCTTTATTTGTCATGCCTCATTCCTTGCTTTCCGAGGTTGGTTTTATATGATAATTTGGTGTGATTGCCACTTTGATTTTTATGTGAAATGTCGTGGTTGGTTGGGTTGACATTTCTTGGAAATAATTTCATTATGGATTCCTTATCTGTAAATAATTAATTAAATAAGTTTAAAATGAGGCATTAATATATATTTATAAAAAAAATGGATTAAAGAAGGCGTTGTCCTATACTGAGTTACTTTTCCATCTCTGTTGTTGTTTTTGAGATTTTTTTTATATTTTGTGGAGCCTTGGGCTTTTTGCTGTGAAATTTATTAATTTTGTTGTATCTTTGAAATTAGTTGTGGCCATTGGGCCATTTGTGATATGAATTGATTGTGTTGTGTTGTTGTGATAATATTCCGTGTAAATTATTAGGTGATTTGAGTTATTGTTATTAGGACATAAGAGTGGCATTTCATTGTTGATAATATGCGAACATAAGGGTGGCATATCACTGTTGTTATATGTGTTGGGGTATTATTTGGGATGAGAGATAAGGGAGGCTATTATAAGGTGAGATAAGGGTGGCTATAAGAGAGATAAGGGTGGCTATTGATATTGTCAGGGCGGAGGGATAAGGGTGGTGTCACGACCCAAAACCTAACCCGTCGTGATGGCGCCTATCGTGATACTAGGCAAGCCGACATTTCCAAAACACTTTCAATATTTAACAGAAATGAACTAAGATATTTAAAATATCCAGAGTTTTCTCATAAAAACGGGGTAAAACCCAAAGCATAAAGACGTAAAAATAGCCCGACATCGGGGTGCTACTGAGTACATGAGCATCTACACTAGGAGCAGTTTAATATAACATCTAAAGAATAAGAACTGAAATGCGAATAAGATAATGAAGGAGAGCCAAGGCATGCGGACGCCATGCAGCTACCTCGGTAGTCTCCGGAATCAGCTGCTCAAATATCAACACCCGCTACGACCGGGAATACCTGGATCTGCACACGAAGTGCAGGGTGTAACATGAGTACAACCATACTAAATTCATCAAAATCCGACATCATTTGGTCCTCCAAATCTCAAAAATCCACTCTCCAATTCTCAAGACCTAAACCCCGAAATTTCACTTTAAAATCTCGCTAATTAGGTGGGGAAACAAGTTTTATGATCCAAAACGAGTACAAGAAGCTTACCTCAATAATCACCTCAAAAATCTTCTCCAAAATCGCCTAAGTCCGAGTCCAAAATGTTAAAATAAGACTAAAATCCCGAACCCTTGCTTTTAAACCTTCTACCCAGACTTTTCGTATCTTCGACGCTGCACCTGCGAAAAATCCATCGCAGGTGCGGATTCCACTTAAAATCCCAACTTCCGCTCCTGCGGCTACAAGACCGCATCTGCGCCTATCGCAGGTGCAGAAAATCCATCGCACCTACGGCTCAACCTCGCTTCTGCGCCCTTCAGATCGCTTTTGCGACCATCGCTAGTGCGGGAAAGTGTTCGCACCTGCGACCTCTACTCCTCTCCTCCACTGCCGCTTCTGCGGTTCCATCCCCGCTTTTGCGGGCTCGCACCTGCGGTAGCCACTCCACAGGTGCGGTTATACCAGTAGCAGCAACACTTCAACTACTTTATCAAATCAAAAATCAAGTCCGTTAACCACCCGGAATCAACCCGAGGCCCTCGGGACCTCAACCAAACATACCAACAAGTCTTATAACATTGTACAAACTTAATCGAATCTTCAAATCACCTCCAACAACCTCGAAAACATGAATTACACACGGATTCAAACCTAAGAAATTTTGAAATTTCCAAATTCTACAAATGCCGCCGAAACCTATCAAATCACACCCGATTGACCTCAAATTTTGCACACAAGTCCTAAATGACCCCATGAACCTACTGCAACTTCCGGAATCAGAATCCGACCCCGATATCAAAAAGTCAACCCCCGGTCAAATTTTCCAATAATCCGACTTTCGCTTTTTCAAGCCTAATTCCACTACGGACCTCCAAATAACTTTTCGGACATGCTCCTAAGTCCAAAATCATGCTATTGGAATCACCGGTCGACTTTTCCAACTTAAGCTTTCCATTTTGAGACTAAGTGTCTCATTTCACACTGAATTCACTCCGGACCCGAACCAACTAACCCGATAAGTCATATAACAACTTTAAAGCATAAATAAAGCAGTAAATGGGGAGAACGGGGCTACAACTCTCGAAACGACCGGCCGGGTCGTTACATCCCCCTACTTAAATAAACGTTCCTCCTCGAACGTGCCAAGAGTTGTTCCTAAACCTTCAAATCACTATTTCACCTTATCACGCACATACCCGGGGGTGATCCCACGTCACCCTATTCCATATAGGCTTGATGACATCACATAACTGAAAATTATTAATTTAACCCTAGGCCCAAAAACCTTGAAATTCAATTCCCAGCCTTCAGAAATTTCTTTTCAAGACACGAATCTTACATTTACATAGTGTATGAGTCTGAACAAGCTGCATCGAGCTATAACTATAACCACAGATATCATCATCCAGCATATTATACAACTCGCATGCCCGTAGCACTATTCTCGATCACAGTGACTACTCCAAAACCAACCAAATACTAGTATTAAATCCATATCGAACCAAACCTCATCCTAAAACCTTTGTACACTGTTGATAATAAAGGGAACACGCGAAATTTCATGACCACTTACCAGATCAACAAGTCACGGAGCTTTCCCTCGTTCAACAAGTACCATAGCCAATTATTTAAGCCGCATTCTAAATTATTCTTCCAACTTATTGTAATCGAATCTGATAGTATCCATTCTAGGTCCAATGACCTCATCTCATCCAACATAACCACTCTAGTGACATGCCACATCAATACAATCTAAAGCCACAACCCGTGCAATCCGTGCACCAATAAGCAACATTCCAAATATGCTCAAGCGTGGAAAATGACCCAAACGAGAGAACCATCCCACAAGTTCAACAAGTACCATCACAACCGAAATGCTACGAACCCATCATACCTACTAAAACCAAGACACACGAAGCTAACACAAGGGACCATCTCCTGACATAACCCAGCTGCAATGCGTGACCCCATCCAATTACTGGTCTATATGAAATACCTTAAGCCAAAAATGCTCAAAATCAACAACCACACGAAGTTTGATATCAAGTACACGAAGTGCATGACCATAACCATGGAGAAGTAAATAACACAATATACCACAATCCGGAAAGACCATAACTAAGGCGTAATCAACCATTCCGCACCCCAATAACCATCTCACTCGAATTCCGCTATAAGGCCCAAACAGAACCGCACCATGTGTGCATATAACCAATGAATCACAACCTTTCGTAGCATGGAAGAGTAACACATAGAACATATCCAATACAAATAAAAATCAATTCTAACCGAATGACACATCCCTCAATAATAGCAGTTCAGAGTCAACAAATCCGACCTAGTGTAGAATACACATCCTCATTGGGCCTATCAATGGGCCCCCAAATCAACTCTGGCCATCCCCGAATGGAAAAATAGCCCTCCAAAAGTCCTCAATGACCTAACCATAACACATCCTATCATCTCACTAGGTTTGGCCACATCTTCACAGTCCACAACCACAAAACAACCTGCTTCTAAGAACTCCCAGTCTCCAAACTCATAGAACACCCAAATCACCATATTTGATCCCAACTCCACCGCCTGAATGTCTAACACATCTCTCATACACGATCATCCCACAAGGAATACTTCTCCCATTCTTTCGTGCTACATAGCAAAAATCAGAATATCAACAGTCTATCAACCGGGTGAGTACCGCAATACCAATGAACATCCGTAAATCAAAACACTACGTACTTTTGAAGTGCATACCCTTCTCGAGGGATTACCGAGCAGTTATAACATTCATCTAAATATTTGAGACTGATCATTCTGTCCAAAATTCGTGATCTTTCTTTTCAAGAATGAACTGCCACCTTGCACATGTAATCTAAACCCCGCACAACACCCACATCTAACATGCCATCCTATGAAAAATACGAGAGCCTCATAATCATTCTGAGTCACAAGTAGAATACAAATCCGATCAGCCAGAAGCCTTCCATTTGATCCCATATATAAAATCACAATACTCAACATGCTACTCAGGCCGGTAGGAAAATATCCATCTCAAACCGTGGTAGAAATCCTCAAGAATTCCTTGGAATCCATTTGCACAAAATCAAGCCATCAGATTTAAATCTCTCTAACTCAACCAAGCCACGCAGGTCGGCAAACCCAAGAGTATTGCCATAAAGCACCTGTAGGAAACTCCCACATCATAAGCACCCAAAGAACTGAGCATATCCATTACCATACTGATCCAACCTACTACTAAGCTGTCCTATTTCTCCGAGTCCCTTCCGAATTTGTCTTCAGATTGATACTTCTCCTTGCTAAAACGCCACGATCTTTAACCACAACTCACCCCACAAACCTTAGCATAGAACCACAACGCCCTACGACCCATACGCAATGGTATTCTTCTTAAGCACCTTCATAAATACCACACATATAACATTCACTCTGAAAATACCTTTTATGAATTTGAAATTGTTCTTCTTACCTTTCTTATACTGAAATGTAGAATCCATAGTCATACTGAATTCCCGCAAGTCCAGGAACCATCAAATGCAAATCTCAGATTTTATCCATACTCAGGTCCAGAGACATTCTCAATTGCTATATATAAACCTCGAACTCATTAACTTTCTCGAGAGTCACCCATTTTGTTCAAATCCAAATTACATCGCCCAAATGGGCCAAAAGACACGTGCCCCATTAGCACAACAACACTCAAAGAAGTAACTCTACTTTAATACTACCGATCAAATTCATACTATGTGCGTACTACATATTTTACAAATAACAACTCACTCATCCCATGATTTTCACATACTCATAAAGTATAATATACCCCATATCCAAGAATTCGTTTACTCGAGTCATCCTCGATCTCAACCTCTGCAAGTCATATCTGATTCACAAATATGCCACAGACCAACAACAATACAATACATAATCATGCAATCAAATCGTAGATAGTAAACTCCCCCACTTGGCTCAAAACCATAAATCAAAACATTCAATAACTCACAATACCCATACTCTATTATTGTCATAACCCCACAGTCGATTCAACGAAAATGTTTCACGAGTTCAGGTAACACAAACCATAAAGTACCTCAATCATCCGTTAAGCTCGCATTTATTCTCTTGACAGTCAAGTCAACTCTCCCAACCAGATTCAATTCAAATCTTATCACATACGCCCCGCTGGCAGAAAAGAAACTCTCCACTCACATTATAAGAAACACACCTACGTAGTTTACTCCGCATGGGATAACCCACCTGCTTAGCCTCAAATTTGCATCTTGTTATACCCTTTCGCAACCATAATTACTACATAAGTACTTAATCTTCCTGAGTCCAAACTCATTAACAAGACATGTGAATTTAATTTGTTCCACAATTAAACAACGTTAAAGATCCTTCAATACACTCAAAACACGAGACTATACGTCAAATCAAGACACAAATCAAATACCCCATTGAAAAGTCTTGAGTCACAAGTAAACTTTATCCGTCACATTCAACCCACCTGAATACATCCTGTAGTCACGTCATACTCACCATATAGCCACTCGACCGCTCATCGAGCCATAATTTCCTACTCATAGGACACTATCGGTCATATGAGTCCAAACTCACAAGTTCTCATAACCGAAATTACCAAGCTTATGTTGCGGTCTAACCCTGGCCTCAGAACCTACAGATTAGTCCATCACCAAAGCACAGAATACTCATCTCGAACCTCGTTCATGGAATCACAAGACGACGATGCACAATTGGTATCGAGCGCTCCCATGCGCACACGAATGCGTGGAAGGAATTAAAAGAGTTATGTTTTAAGCTGAATCTATCCCACACAATAGAATACAAGAAAGTGAAATGCTTTCCTAAGGCTTCGGCAGCCTCTTGAAGATAAGTACAAACATCTCTGTACTGATCCGCAAAACTCTACTAAACCTGCTCATGACTCGTGAGACCTATGTAACCTAGGCTCTGATACCAACTTGTCATGACCCAAAACCTAACCCGTCGTGATGGCGCCTATCGTGATACTAGGCAAGCCGACATTTCCAAAACACTTTCAAAGTTTAACAGAAATGAACTAAGATATTTAAAATAACCCGAGTTTTTTCATAAAAATAGGGTAAAACCCAAAGCATAACAGAAAAATAGCCCGACATCGGGGTGTCACTGAGTAAATGAGCATCTACACCAGGAGCAGTCTAATATAACATCTAAAGAATAAGAACTGAAATGCGAATAAGATAATGAAGGAGATCCAAGGCATGCGAACGCCATGCAATTGCCTTGGTAGTCTTCGGAATCAGATACTCAAATATCAACACCCGCTACGACCGGGAATACCCGGACCTGCACACGAAGTGCAGGGTGTAGCATGAGTACGACCATACTAAATTCATCAAAATCCAGCATCATTTGGTCCTCCAAATCCCCAAAATCCACTCTCCAATTCTCAAGCCCTAAACCCTCTAATTTCACTTCAAAATCTTGCTAATTAGGTGGGGAAATTAGTGGGGAAACAAGTTTTATGATCCAAAATGAGTACAAGAAGCTTACCTCAATAATTACCTCGAAAATCTTCTCCATAATCGCCTAAGTCCGAGTCCAAAATATTGAAATAAGACTACAATCGCGAACCCTTGCTTTTAAACCTTCTGCCCAGACTTTTCGCATCTGCGGACCCATTGTCGCTCCTGCAGCTATAAGACCGCATCTGCGCCTATCACAGGTGCGGAAAACCCATCGCACCTGCAGCTCAACCTCGCTTCTGCGCCCTTCACACCGCTTCTGCGACCATCGCAGGTACGGGAAAGTCTTCGCACCTGCGACCTCTACTCCTCTCCTCCATTGCCTCTTTTGCGGTTCCATCCCCGCATCTGCGGGCTCACACCTGTGGTTCCCACTCCGCAGGTGCGGTTATACCAGTAGCAACAACATTCCAGCTGCTTCATCAAATCAAAAATCAAGTCCGTTAACCACCCGAAATCAACCTGAGGCCTCCGAGACCTCAACCAAACATACCAACAAGTATTATAACATTGTACGAACTTAATCAAATCTTAAAATCACCTCCAACAACCTCGAAAACACAAATTACACACGGATTCAAGCCTAAGAAACTTCAAAATTTCCAAATTTTACAAATACCGCCGAAACCTATCAAATCACGTCTGATTGACCTCAAATTTTGCACACAAGTCCTAAATGACCCCACAAACCTGTTCACAACTTTCAGAATCGAAATCCGACCCCGATATTAAAAGGTCAACCCCTCAGTCAAACTTTCCAAAAATTCGACTTTGGCCATTTCAAGCCTAATTCCACTACGGACCTCCAAATAACTTTCCAAAAATGTTCCTAAGTCCAAAGTCACCATGCAGAGCTATTGGAATCATCAAAATTCAAATCCGAGGTTGTTTACGCATAAATCGATATCCGGTCGACTTTTCCAACTTAAGCTTTCCATTATGAGACTAAGTATCTCATTTCACATTGAATTCACTCCGGACCCAAACCAACTAACCCGATAAGTCATATAATAACTTTAAAGCATAAATGGAGCAGTAAATGGGGGAAAAATGGGGGTAACAGGGCTATAACTCTCGAAACGACCGGCCGGGTCATTATAGGTGATTATTATTATGGAGTGATATGAGTGGCTATAGGAGATATAAGGGTGGCTATTATCAGGGATGATACGTGATGATGTGGGATTACGGTGTTGTTAAGTTTTATGTGATGTTGTGATTTTCCTTGTGTTTATTTTTATCTCTTGTGCAATGTGTTTTGTTGTTTCGGTAAACTTAATAATAGTCTGATTCATGTTGAAATTGTGAGCTTGTGGCTATTGGCACGTGAACTGTCCCTGCAAATGTGATATGAAATGTGGGCACAAGGTGTCAGGGAAATATGATAATTTTATTATTGTCACGTGAGTTGTCCGTGCGGTTATGAAAGAAATATGGGCACGAGGTGCCGGTTAAATATAATGATTTTATTATTGGCACATGAGTTGTCTGTGCGGTTGTGATAGAAATATGGGCACAAGTTCCGTGGAAATATAAAAGTGGGCTGAGACCCGTAATTTTTATGATTATGAAATAAGGTGTCACATGGTGACTTTTACTTGACAGGAATTATATTCGAAAGATTTTATTTGAAAGAATTATATTCGAAAGATATTTATTTGAAAGAATTATATTCGAAAGATATTTATTTGAATGAATTATATTCGTAAGATATTTATTTGAAGGAAGTATATTCAAGATATATTTAATTGAAAGGATTACATTCTAAAGATTTTTATTTGAAAAACTTATAGATAAAAGATGTATATTTTGAAGGACTCGATTAATTGGTTGTACTTGTGTTCATTATTCGTTTGAGAAATATTTATGGTGTTCTTGCTACCTTGTTATTTATATCACTAGTTGATTATTGTTGCTATCACTACTATTTGTTTTCTATTATTTTTGTATGCTATATTGCATAATTTATTAGACTAGTGAGTGTCTTGACTGTACCTCGTCACTACTCCACCGAGGTTAGTCTTGATACTTACTTGGTACCGACTGTTGTGTACTCATACTACACTTCTGCACATTTTTGTGCAGAGCCAGGTACTAGAGATATTGGACTCGAGCAGAGTTAGTGTGTTGATCGCAAGGATTCAAGGTAAAGCTGTTTGGTCATCGTAGTCCCTTGGAGTCTTCCTATTTTATTGTACTGTTAATTATTATTAGAACAATATTGTATCTTAGATCCTTGAGATCATTTCATGTATTCAGTTTTAATTCGTTACTTAGTATTATCAGTCTTGTGAGGTTGTTATAATTATTTCCGCTATTGGTTTCGATTATCTATATGTTTCAAAATAAAATGGCTTGAATTGTTACTAAATTGTCTTACCTAGTCTTAGAGACTAAGTTCCATCACGATGCATGTGGTGGTATTTTGGGTCGTGGCAAGATGGTATCAGAGCTCGAGATTCATAGGTTCTACGAGTCACGAACGAGTTTAGTAGAGTCTTGCGGATCGGTACGGAGACGTCTGTACTTATCTTCGAGAGGCTTTAGAATTGTTAGGAAATTTCCACTTCTTTCATTCATGTCGTGCGAAATTTGTTGATTTTGGAATTTGAGACTTTATATCTCTATTCTCTGACAGATGGTGAGGACACGTTCTACCGGGTCATCTGAATAGACACCCGCGCATTTTGCTATAGCCGTAAGAGGAAGGGGCCGAGGTAGAGGCCGGGGTAGAGGCCGAGGAAGGGCATGTGCCGCAACTAGAACACCTGTCAGAGCAGCAGTCGAGGAGCCGCCAGTAGCTCCGGTTAGGGGACAAGCACCAGAGACACCAGGTGTTACCCCAGACTTCCTTCAAGAGACTTTAGCACCATTCCTGAACATGTTTGGTACATTGACTCCGACGGTATTGATCTCCGTTTCACCATATATTTCACAGATTGGGGAGGAGATTAGACTCCTACCGCCTGTACTCCAGAGCAGCGGGTTCACAATTATCAGGTTTCGGGTGTAGTACCGGTACAACCTATTATTTCGGTCCAGCCCGAGGTCAGGCCAGAGGTATCAGAAGAAGAACAAAGGAGACTTGGGAGATTTAAGAGGTATAGTCTACCTACTTTTAGTGGAATAACTATCGAGAATGCACATGGATTTCTAGAAAAGTGTCATTGTATTCTCCATACCATGGGTATTGTGGAAGTGAGCAGAGTTGCCTTTACTACTTTTCAGATGTCAGGAGCAGCGTATCAATGGTGGCAAGTTTATGAAGAGGGTAGACCAGCCGATGCAATACCACCAACTTGGGCTCAATTTTTGGAAATATTTTTGAAAGAATTTGTTCCTCAGACTCTCCAAGATGCGTGGCGCAATGAGTTGAACGGTTGCATCAGGGTACCATGATAGTGTCAGAATATGCCATCGGGTTCAGTGAGTTAGCTCGTCATGCACCTATTTTGGTTCATACAATCAGAGAGCGAGTCCGCAGATTTAATGAGGGGCTCAATTATGATCTTAAAATATGCGTGGCTCGAGAGTTGTAGACTGACATTCCATTTTAGTAAGTAATGGGATTGCCAGAATGTTAGAACATGTTCGAAGTGAGTAAATGGAGTCTAAGGAGGCCAAGAGGTCTCAGAACTCTGGAGGATTCAGTGGATTCTACTCTGCAGCTATGACTCATCATGGCGTAGGCTCGGGCAGCCGGTCAACCCAGTCTGCAATTTTGAATAGTCGTAGTGCTCCAGTTAATACGTTTAGTGCACTACCCGCACGAGGTTCTTACAATGGTTATTCTAATTATTCGGTACAGTCTTAGTATGAGCAGCCGCGCCCGCAGAGGAGTTGTTATGAGTGTGGTGATACTAGGCATATCATGAGAGATTGTCCCAGACTTGGGAGAGGTGGATTTCATCAGAACACTCGGGCTACAGGCTCTATTCCAGTTACTACCCCACATGCACAACCAGTTAGAGGTGAAGGACAAGAGGGTAGAGGGAGCCCTAGAGTGGGAGGCCCCGCCCATTGATATGCTTTCCATGGTATGACTGAGGCCGCTACACCAGATGGTGTCGTTACAGGTACGATCCCGATTTGTTATAAAGAAATATTTTTCCTTAATTTGATTTGGTTTTGAGTATTGAAGCGAGTCCTCCTATTATGATCCACTTATGTGATTACCCATGTTGGGAGATTCTGTGGCGATAGCCGCGTTTATCATTCTAGTTTAGTTACTTTATGTCACCCACTACAGTGAGTTTTGATGTAATTTTGGGATAATTGATTATAATTTTATGAATTATATGCCTTACCAATATGGGGGTTCATTATGTGTTGTGAAATTGTTTCACGAAGTTTATTAAAAAAGAAGAAAGAAAAGAAATGGAAAGTTTTGATTGGCATAATGTGCATAGTACTTGTGATTCAGAGTTGAGGATGGGATCCTCGCGTTTTCATGTGATTTTGATACGTTTGAACCGGGCCATGTGCCGCGGTGGAAGTTATATCAGGATGAGATGCTTGTAGTTAAATTTATATGTTTAAATTCTCCCTTTGTGAAACTAAATTTATACTATAGTACTAATAGGGAGTCATGCCTGTTAGGCTTATTTGATAACTCTAGTATGTATTTTTCTGTGCATATTTAGCATATTCGTGCTCTAATTTTTGAGTTTTAGCCTATGAGATGTGTGCCCATGTGGTATTAAATGTGACTCATTAATTCGGGTAAATAATTATGAGGTCTTCATGCCTCGCGATTTGCTGTCAGTGTTGTGAAAATTTGAAATGAGGTTTTGGTTAATATGAGGTTAATTGACGATGCTGGAATTAATTATGAACTATTATGACCAGAGATGTGGTTATGGGCATACATATGATGTGCGCGCAGGCACGCATTGCTACAGCTGGTTGAGACTAACACTGTGTGTTGATATAAATAAAAAGGACCTTTTTAAATTAATTAGGGTGTGAAAAATTTGGCTTTAAAGTTTACAAATGTGGATAAAAGAAATAATCTCAACAGAGATGGTGTTGTCGGATCCATGTCAAATTTTTGATGATGTGGGATCACCCACGAGTATGTGTGTAATAATACACTCAGTAATTTAATGTCCTCAGAATAATTTTTGGCACGTTCAAGAACGAACGTATGTTTTAAGAGGGGGAGGATATAACGGCACAACTTGTCATTTTGTGAATTGGTGTCCTGTTCAACAGTTTAAGGAGTTGACCGGAAGATTGGTTTTGGGAAGATTCAGAATTAAAATGAAAGAACAATTCTTACTTTTTAAGCTTAAATGAAAACAATTGACCGGAGTTTTGACTTTTAAGCAAACGACTCCGGAATGGAATTTTGATGATTCCAATAGCTTTGTATGGTGATTTTGGATTTAGGCGTATGTCCGGGATTGGATTTGGAAGTCTGTAGGTCAATTCGACGCATTTTGGCGAAAGTTAAAAAATGGAAGATTTTTAAAAAGTATGACCGGGAGTTGACTGTTGGAAGATTTGAAATCTCATAATTCGATTCGAGGCGCGATTCGTAATTTCGAAATTGTTTCACGTGATTTGAATCCTCATCTAATTTCGTATTATATTTTGGGGCTTGTTAGTTGTCGCTACCCAATTTCCCCTATAGGCCATGATGGCGCCCAACGTTACCGCTAGGCAAGCCAACAGTGAACTAACTCTGTGATCCTTTCTTTTAAAGATTTGAAGTAATTAATTTTTAGCTCGTGCATAAACAAGAAGTAAGAATTTAATAAAAATGAGAGATCAAAATTTTGAAAGCAAGTGAGATAAGTAAAATAACCCAAAACTAGCAAGTGTCTACTAGCATAAATCTCCAAGACCTGGTGTCACAAGTATATGAGCTACTAGTAGAAATTACAAAAGAGTACTACACTATTGTCTAAGATGAAATAGACATAAAATAAAGTAAAACAAAGACATTGGCTGCTGCAGAACGGGCTCGGAAGGCAACTCACTGCAAAGTCTCGTAGTAGTCAAGGTTGCGCGCCGGACTAATATCCAGATGCACCTGCCTCAGATCCTCCACATTTAGTGTAGAAGTGTAGCGTGAGTACAAAAACAACATATACCCAGTAATTATCTAGTCTAACCTCGAAGAAGTAGTGACGAGGGGTCGACTTCGACACTTATTATAGGCCAACAATAAAAAAATGTATAACATTCTAATTAAACATGAAATATATAAATGACAATAGAACTCGGAAGCAATAAATAAATAAACATTCCATTCACCGATAGTAAGTACCAAATTAATTTCCCTTATTTAATCCTTTTAACCTCTCAAGACAATGAAGCAATATCAAATATAATTGGGCTCCCAGTATTATTACGCACGAATTATGTCGAGGAGGTACACCCCGATCCAAAATACATGTACATATACCGTGTGCACTATCGAGGGTCGAACGACATGAACCATAGATGCATCTACTAACCTGCCGAGGCGAACGACCCGTTCACATGAGAGCAGTGGAAATTTACCCCGCTCGCGGAAATATACTTGCGACGCAGTTGAACATAGATTTCTCAAGTTTTCATAATATCCCTCAATTCTTTCCAAAAAAAGGAATTCAACTAGAAACTTTTAAAATTCTTGAAATCCTCAATCTCAGCTGTATTCAAGGCAATTAGTAAGCATAAACAAATAATAGTGTCAACAAAGCATGGTGTAAACCTAAAACTACCCGTACATAAGCATAATTAGTATCTACGTATGGAATCTCGTCAACTCTTGCGTACGTAGCCCCCACAAATAGAAGAACATATTAATTAAATTTACATATGGGGTTAATTCCCTCTTACAAGGTTAGAAAAGATATTTACCTCATCTCAAAGCCTACTTTCTGGTCCAAGATTGTGCTTAAACCCTCAATTCGGTGCCAAACGACTTAAAACTAGTCAAATTTTATCTAAAATAGTCTATACATGCTCAAAAGTTCATATCCTAATTATTAAAGTGATTACCCAACCCTAATTGAAAAATTCTTAAAATTCACACCGGGCCCACGTTCTCAGATTCCGAAAAATTTTGGAGTAAATCATCATCCATAACCTTAAGAACTCAAATATACAATTTTCATTCCATTCCATAACCATGTATGAAAATCTCATTTTTATCAAAACCTAGGTTTTTCATCTAAACTCATATTTTTCACAAATTTACATGTTAAAATCTACCCATAATCTATGTATTAAACTCACATTAGGTAGAAATTACTTACCCTCAATAGCTAGGTTGAAATCCCCCTTTCTGAAGCTCCAAATTCACACAAGAGTGCAATAAATAAACCCAAAAATGGCTAAGTCCCGATTTTAAAACTCTCTGCCAAGCTGCCCTCTTCTTCGCAAACATGGAATAGGCCTCGCATTCGCAAAGGTAAATAGTCCAGGCCCAGGAAAACTTGGCCTACACGAACACGACAAGTTCCTCGCGAACGCGAAGGCTTACCAGCCCTACCCTACACGAATGCGAAGGCACCTTCACGAATGTGAAGAGCAATGACACTGACCCCCCCTCCCCCCCCCCAAAGTCCCTTCCTTCTACGCGAACGAGTGGGGGACTTCACGAAAGCGAAGGGATAATTTCCCCACTTCCCAAATCCTTCTTTGCGAACGCGATAGGGCTTACGCAAACGCGTTAAAGGAAACTTGAACTGAAAAATCTGGTTTCTTTAAGTTGGCTCCGGGTGATCCGAAACACATCTGAGCCCCTCGGGACCCCGTCCAATCACACCAATAAGTCTATAAACATAATACGGACCTGATCGAACTCTGAGAACGCAAAAAACAACAACAAAACCAAGAATCACACCCCAAAACCAAATTGAATCAAGTTTTGAACTCCAAGTTTCCAAATCGCTCCAAACGCGCAGAATCATACTTAGACTACTCGGAATGACACTAAATTTTGCGTGCAAGTCTTAAATCACTATACGGAACTATTCCCAGGCTCGAAATCCCAAACATACCTCGATTATTCCAAAACCTACTCCAAACCAAAGTTAAAGAACTTTAAAACCTTCAAAGAGCCAACTTTCACTATTAGGCGCTGAAACGCTCGCGGGTCATCCAAAACCCGATCTGAACATACACCCTAGTTAGAAATTATCATACGAACCTATTGGAACTGTAAAATCCCGATTCTAAGGCTGTTTACTCAAAATATTGATCGAAGTCAAACTTAGCCTTTTAAAGCCAAACCATGAAACCAAGTGTTCCGATTTCAACTCGAATTCTTCCAAATCCCGAACTAACCATCCTTTCAAGTCATAAAACAGTAAAAGCACATACGGGGAGCCTTATTTAGGGGAACAAGGTTCGAAAAAGCAAAATGGCCGGTCAGGTAGTTACATTCTCCACCTCTTAAACAAACGTTCGTCCTCGAACAGGTCTAGAATCATACCTGGAGTGTTGAATAAGTGTGGATATCTGCTCTGCATGTACTCCTCGGACTCCCAAGTTGCCTCCTCAACTAGTTGGCCCCTCCAATGAACCTTTACCGCAAAAATCATTTTGGACCTCAACTGGCGAACCTGCCTATCAACAATGGCAATTGGCTCCCCCTCATATCCCAGGCTCTCATCTAACTGAATCGTCCTGAAGTCTAACACATGTGACCTGTCAGCATGATACCTCCGGCGCATAGATACGTGAAAAATCGGATGAACTCTCGACAGGCTGGGAGGCAAAGCAAGATCATAAGCAACCTCCCCAACTCGCGTCAACACCTCGAATGGACCTATAAACCTTGTGCTCAACTTGCCCTTCTTCCCGAACCTCATGATCCCCTTCATCGGCGAGACTTTCAAGAGAACCTTCTCGCCTACCATGAGTGATAAATCACGCGCCTTCTGATCCATGTAACTCTTCTGTCAGGACTGTGCTGTGCAAAGCCGCTCCTAAATCAACTTTACCTTTTCCAAGACATCCTTCACCAAATCAGTACCATATAACTTAGCCTTGCTGGGCTCAAACCATCCGATAGAAGAATGACATTGCGACCATATAAAGCCTCAAATGGAGCCATCTCGATGTTGGACTGATAACTGTTATTGTAAGCGAACTCGACCAAAGGCAAGAATCGATCCCACTTCCCTCCAAAGTCAACCACACATGCCCTGAGCATGTCCTCCAAGATCTGAACTATCCGCTCTGACTGCCCGTTGGTCTGTGGGTGAAATGTTGTGCTGAGCTCTACCCGGGTCCCAAACTCACTCTATACCGCTCTCCAGAAATATGAAGTAAACTGAGGGCCTCTATCTGATATGATGGAAATAGGCACACAGTGCAACCGAACTATCTCCTGAATATAAATTCGGGCCAACCTCTCTGAAATTTATGTGGTCACCACCGGAATGAAGTGTGCTGACTTGGTCAACCTGTAGAAAATGATCCAAACTGTATCAAACTTTTGCAAGGTCCGCGACAACCTAACTACGAAACAATAGTAATGCGCTCCCATTTCCACTCAGGTATAATCATCTGCAGGAGTAGGCCACCTGGCCTCTGGTGCTCATACTTAACCTGCTGGCAATTTAGACACCTCGCAACATACTCAACTATGTCTTTTTTCATCATTCGCCACCAATAATGCTACCTCAGGTCGCGATACATCTTCGTAGCACCTGGATGAATAGAATATCGTGAACTGTGTGCCTCCTCTAGAATCCTCTCCCTCAATCCATCGATGTTAGGAACACATAGACGACCCTGGAGTCGTAGAACACCATCCTCACCGATAGTGACCTCCTTGGAACCATCCTATAGTACCGTTTCCCTGAGAACCAACAAGTGCGGATCATCAAACTGTCGAGCCTTAATCTTCTCCAATAGTGAAGACTGGGCAATGATGCATGCAAGAACTCGACCGGGCTCTGAAATATCCAACCTCACAAGTCTGTTAGCCAAGGACTGAACATACAAAGCTAATGGCCTCTCATCTGCTAAAATAAATGCCATGCTACCCATACTCTCTGCCTTTCTGCTAAAGGCATCCGCAACTACATTCGCCTTGCCCGGATGATAAAGAATAGTAATATCATAGTCCTTTAGTAACTCAAGCCACCTGTGCTACATCAAATTGAGATCTCTTTGCTTGAACAAATGCTGCAAGCTGCGATGATTAGTGTAAACCTCACAGGACACCCCATAAAGATAGTGCCTCCAAATCTTAAGAGCATGAACAATAACGGGCAACTCCAAATCATGTACATGATAATTCTTCTCATGGGGATTCAGCTTACGTGAAACATATGCAATAACTCACCCCTCCTGCATTAATACACAACCCAAGCCAATGCGTGAAGCGTCGCAATATACGGTATACATCCCTAAACCGGAAGGCAACACTAGAACTGGTGCTGTAGTCAAAGTTGTCTTGAGCTTCTAGAAGCTCGCCTCACAATCGCTGGACCAACGGAACAGAGCATCCTTCTAGGCCAGTCTAGTCAAAGGTGCTGCAATAGATGAGAAGCCATTCACAAACCGGCGATAATAACCTGCTAACCCCAAGAAGCTCCTGATCTCAGTCGCCGTAGTAGGACGAGGCCAACTCTGAACTGCCTCAATTTTCTTGGGATCTACCTTAATACCCTCGCCTGATACAACATGCCCCAAGAATGCTATAGAATCTAGCCAAAACTCACACTTGGAAAACTTGGCATAGAGCTTTTGTTCCCGCAAGGTCTGAAGCACCACTCTCAAATGCTGCTTGTGCTCCTCCATGCTGCGCGAGAAGATCAAAATGTCATCAATGAAGACAATGACAAACGAATCAATATAAGTCATGAATACCCTATTCATCAAATCCATAAACGCCAATGGGACGTTAGTCAAATTGAAGGACATCACTAGAAACTCATAATGGCCGTATCTAGTCCGGAAAGCGGTCTTCAGAACATCCGAATCCCGAATCTTCAACTGATGGTACCCCGATCTGAATTCGATCTTAGAGAACACCCTGACACCATGGAACTGGTCAAAAAAATCATCAATCCACGGCAACGGGTACTTGTTCTTAATGGTAACTTTGTTCAACTGGTGGTAATCAATGCACATCTGCATAGAACCCATCTTTTTTCTTCACAAATTACACTGGTGCACCCCAAGGTGATACACTCGGCCTGACGAACCCCTTTGCTAGCAACTCCTCAAGTTGTTCCTTCAACTCCTTTAACTCTTTCAGAGCCATACGGTATGGTGCTATGGATATAGGTTGGGTACCTAGAGCCAAATTAATGCAGAAATGTATATCACGATCTGGTGGCATTCCTGGAAGATCGGAAGGAAACACATCGGAGAATTCTCAGACTATGGGTAATAAATCAATCGTCGGAGTCTCCGCAGTAGTATCCCCATCATAAGCTAGGTAAGCCAAATAACCTTTCTCGACCATGTGTCGAGCCTTCATAAAAGAGATGATCAGACTAGGTGTGCTGACAGACGAACCCTTCCACTCCAATCTAGGCACCTACTGTATCACCAAGGTAACAGTCTTGGCATGGCAATCAAGGATGGCGTGATATGGAGACAACCAGTCCATGCCCAGGATAACCTCAAAGTCGGTCATATCGAGTAGAAGAAGATCTGCTCTAGTCTCATAACTACAGAATGTAACAATGCAGGACCGATAGAACCGATCCACAACAACAGAATCGCCCACCGGAGTGGACACATAAATAGGAGTACCCAAGGAATCACGAGGAACATCTAGGAATTGATCAAATAAAGATGACACATATGAATATGTAGACCCTGGATCAAATAATACCGAAGCCTCCCTACCGCATATAGAAATAATACATGTGATCATGGCATCTAAGGCCACTACATCTGGTCTTGCCGGGAGAGCATAAAATCTAGCTGGAGCGCCACCTGTCTGGCCTTGAGGTTTGGCCTTGATGGCCTGAATACCTACTGAAAGAACCCTGGATAGCTGGTGGGGGGTAGGAACTCTCTGGCATGGCACTGAAATAGGGTCAAACTGGAGCACCCCGAGGAGGCGAAGGTGTTGGATTTGTAGGCCTGCTCGGTTGAGCTCTCCCAAACTGACCTCTGCCCCCAGATGGAGCACCACTGAATCCTCCCGAATGACGGAATCGCTTGTCCCGTGACATCTAATCTCGGTCCCGCTGATGATAACCCTCAATCCTCCGAGCTATCTCCACAACCAGTAGGTAAGATGTCCCTATGTCAACCTCTCGGGCCATAGTGGACCGAATACCAGAGTATAACCCCGCAACGAACCTCCGTATTCTATCTGTCTCAGTAGGAAGTATCATAAGTGCATGGCGAGACAATTCAGAGAACCTTGCCTCATAATCGGTCACTGACATCTGGTCCTGCCGGAGCTGCTCAAACTGAAATCACAACTCTTCCCTCTGGGATGGTGGAATGTACCTATCCAAGAAAAGGCGTGTAAAGTGATTGGGAGGATAACCTGCTGGTATGCCGAGAAGATGTGACTGCCACCATCTATGGGCCTTGCCCTCCAGCTGGAAAGTAGTGAAATCCACCCCGTGGGACTCTAATATACTCATGTTGTGCAGTCTGTACCTACACCGATCAATGAAGTCCTTGTGATCCTCATGTCGCTCACCCCTGAAGACAAGAGGGTGTAGCCTAGTCCATCTGTCCAGGAGCTTCTGCGGCTCACCGGTCGCAGCTGGTCTGGGCTTAGGTATGGCTGCTGCTACTGGCTAGGCTTCGCCCACGGGTAGTGTGCCTGGGGTCTGATATACAGCAGTTGCATGCCCATGAGCCTGAGCAGTAAGGGTCTGTGCTACCCTTCCCGCTTGTGATGTGGCTCGGTCTGCTGGAAATAAATCAACCTGGGTCATAGTATCCATAAACCGTAGCATACGACCCATAACCTCCTGAAATCCCTGTGCGGACATGAAATCCACTAGGGCTGGCTC
Source organism: Nicotiana tabacum (assembly GCF_000715075.1). Classification (NCBI taxonomy): domain Eukaryota; kingdom Viridiplantae; phylum Streptophyta; class Magnoliopsida; order Solanales; family Solanaceae; genus Nicotiana; species Nicotiana tabacum. Next base: position 26,694,643 of record NC_134091.1, read on the forward strand.
TGCTGTAGGCATCTCGCCATGCTCCCCAATAATAGGATCCTCTGTTGGATCCACTAGTGGTATAGCTGGGGCCACTTTGGGATGTCCTTGTCCCCTACCTCGGGCCGGTGCCCTCCCCCGGCATCTACCTCGGCATCTGGCAACAAGGGGAGCAGCTTCTCCAGGGTCTGGAACATCCATCGTACGTGTTCTCACTATCTGTGAGAGAATAAGAGAAAGACACTTAGTATACAACAATTGCACGATAGGATATGAAGAATGAGTAGTTTCCTAACATCCTATAGCCTCTCGAAGATAAGTACAGACGTCTCCACACCGATACGCAAGACTCTATTAGGCCCGCTCATAACTTGTGAGACCTACGTGAACCTAGAGCTTTGATACCATATTGTCACGACCTAATTTCCCCAATAGGCCCTGATGGCGCCCAACATTACCGCTAGGCAAGCCAACAGTGAACTAACTCTGTGATCCTTTCTTTTAAAGATTTGAAGTAATTGATTTTTAACTCGTGCATCAACAAGAAGTAAGAATTTAATAAAAATGAGAGATCAAAATTTTGAAAGGAAGTGAGATAAGTAAAATAACCCAAAACTAGCAAGTGTCTACTAGCATAAATCTCCAAGACCTGATGTCACAAGTGTATGAGCTACTAGTAGAAATTAAAAAAGAGTACTACACTACTGTCTGAGAGGAAATAGACATAAAATAAAGCAAAACAAAGACTTCGGCTGCTGCAGAACAGGCTCAGAAGGAAGCTCACCGCAAAGTCTCGTAGTAGTCAAGGATGTGCGCCGGGCTGATATCCAAATGCACCTGCCTCAGATCCTGCACATTTAGTGCAAAAGTGTAGCGTGAGTACATAAACAACATGTACCCAGTAAGTATCTAGTCTAAGCTCGAAGAAGTAGTGACGAGGCGTCGACTTCGACACTTACTATGGGATAACAATAAGAAAATGTATAACTTTCTAATTAAACATGGAATATATAAATGAAAATAGAACTCGGAATCAATAAATAAATAAACATTCCTTTCACCGATAGTAATTACCAAATTAATTTCCCTCATTTAATCCTTTTAATCTCTCAAGCCAATGAAGTAATATCAAATATAATTGGGCTCCCAGTATTATTATGCACGAATTATGCCGAGGATGTACGACCCGATCTAAAATACATGTACATATACCATGTGCACTATCGAGGGTTGAACGGCACAAACCATATATGTATCTATTAACTTGCCGAGGCGAACGGCCCGCTCCTATGAGAGTAGTGAAAATTTACCCCGCTCGCGAAAATATACTTGCGACGCGGTTGAACATAGATTTCTCAAGTTTTCATAATATTCCTCAATTCATTCCAAAAGAAGGAATTCAACTAGAAATTTTTAAAAATCTTGAAATCCTTAATCTCACCTCTATTCAAGGCAATAAGTAAGCATAAACAAATAACAGTGTCAATAAAGCATGGTGTAAACCTAAAATAACCCGACATAAGCATAATTAGTAGCTACGTACGGACTGTCATCACTTCTTGAGTACTTAGCCCTCACAAATAGAAGCACATATTAATTAAATTCACCTATGGGGTTAATTGCCTCTTACAAGGTTAGAAAAGAGACTTACCCCGTCTTAAAGCCTACTTTCAGATCCAAGAGTGTGCTTAAACCCTCAATTCGGTGCCAAACGACTTGAAACTAGCCAAATGTTATATAAAATAGTCAATACATGCTCAAAAGTTCACATCGTAATTTTTAAAGTGATTACTCAATCCCAATTGAAAAATTCCTAAAATTTACTCCGGGCCCACGTGCCCAGATTCCGGAACTTTTCGGAGGAAATCGTCACCCATAACCTTAAGAACTCAAATATATAATTTTTTTCCCATTCTATAACCATTTTCGTGGTTAAAATCTCATTTTTATAAAAACCTACGTTTTTCATCTAAACCCATATTTTTCACAAATTTACATGTTAAAATCTTCCCATAATATATGTATTAAACTCACATTAGGTAGAAATTACTTACCCTCAATAGCTAGATTGAAATCCCCCTTTTTGAAGCTCCAACATCGCCCAAGAGTGCAATAAATGAACCCAAAAATGGCTAAGTCCCGATTTTAAAACTCTCTGCCTAGCTGCCCTATTCTTCGCGAATGCGAAACAGGCCTCACGTTCGTGAAGACAAACGGTCCAAGCAAAGGATAACTTGGCCTACATGAACATGACAATAGCCTCGCGAACGCGAAGGCTTACCAGCCCTGCCCTACGCGAACGCGAGGCCACCTTCGTTAATGCGAATAGAAATGACACTGACCCTCCCCCCCAGGTCCCTTCCTTCTACGCAAACGCGAAAGGGCTAATTGCCCCACTGCCCAAATTCTTCTTCGCGAACACGAGAGGGCTTACGCGAACGCAAAGAAGGAAACAGAAATGAAAAATTTGGTGTCTTTAACTTGGCTCCAGGTGGTCCAAAACACACCCGAGCCCCTGGGGACCCTGTCCAACCACACCAACAAGTCTATAAACATAATACGGACCTGCTCGAACTCTCGGAATGCAAAAATCAACAAAAAAATTAAGAATCACACCCCAAAACCAAATTGAATCAAGTTTTGAACTCCAATTTTCCAAATCGCTCCAAACGCGCCGAATCATACTTAGACTACTCGAAATGACACTAAATTTTGCGTGCAAGTCTTAAATCACCATACGAAACTATTCCAGGGCTCGGAATCCCAAACGAACCTCGATTATTCCAAAACCTACTCCAAACCAAATTTAAAGAACTTTAAAACCTTCAAAGAGCCAACTTTCACTATTAGGCGCTGAAACGCTCCCGGGTCATCCAAAACCCAATCTGAACATACGCCCAAGTTCCAAATCATCATACGAACCTATTGGAACCATCAAATCCCGATTCCGAGGTCATTTACTCAAAATGTTGACCGAAGTCAAACTTAACCTTTTAAAGCTAAACCATGGAACCAAGTGTTCCGATTTCAACCCGAATTCTTCCAAATCCCGAACTAACCATCCTCGCAACTCATAAAACAGTAAAAGCATATACGAGGAGCCTTATTTAGGGCAACGGGGTTCTAAAAAGTAAAACAATCGGTCGGTTCGTTACATTAGCATACTTGGTTGGGGTTCCACGGGGATCAGATGAGTTTTGGATGGGTTTTTAACGTGTTTGGTGTTTTGTCATTATTTTTAGCATAAACATGTAATGATCTAAAGGTCCATTTTTAGTTCTAGAGATTGAAATTCAATTTCGAGAATTCCTGGAGTTTGATAATAAATTATAGGAATGATCTGTAATGTTTGGTCTAATTTCATCAAGTCGCGATTGGGTTTTTAGCGCGAAACATGAGTTAATTATTTAGCGAGTGAAGTTGGTATTGCATCGAGCAAATGAGCTCTGAATTGAGTTTCGATTGAATGACTAGGTTTGTATTATTATTTGTGACTCATAGGAACAAGAATCGTCGAATTCCGAGTTCGTACGATAGAGTTAAAGCCTTTTTAGTAAATACTAAATTGCTAGTGTAAACAGTTCAAGTGCGCACCTTTAGCGACCAGATTTGGCACCTTTAGCGACGGGAATTGGACTTTTAGCGACCAGATTAGTGTTTTTATTGGGCGATTTTGAGGAATTCTTCATGACTTCGACTTAGGTAAGTGTCCTATATCCGAAGGGATTATATTTCATAAATCCATGGTTATATTCATCATTTATTTCGGATTTAAATGGAAGAAATTAAGATTTTTGCAAAACTTTTCAAAAATGAAAATTTAAGATTTGGAGTTTGATTCGTTATCGGAATTTGATAAAGTTGGTATGGTTGAACTCATATCGGAATGGGTGTTCGGATTTCATAAAAATTTTGCCGGGTTCCGAGATGCGGGCCCCGCATTGACTTTCGGTTGACTTTTTAATGTGAAATTTTAAGTCGACATTATATTATCCGGAATTATTTCCGATGAATTTTAATGAAGTTATACAATTAATTTAGATAGATTTGAGTTGTCCGTAGGTCAATTCAAGCAAGAAGGTTATTTTGAAATATTGGCCTAACTTAAAAAAGGTAAGTATCTTGCCTAACCTTGAGTGGGGGAATTACCCCTTAGGCATTGAGTATTATGTTAAAATTGTGTGATTGAAAGTCATGTACGCGAGGTGACGAGTATATACTTGGTTTATATGTGCAAATTATACAGGCTAAAATTTGTAGACTCCCTTATGTATTAAATTGGAAAACTATTGGAACTTATTAAATCCTGTATTTGTCATGCCTCATTCCTTGCTTGCCGAGGTTGTTTTTATATGATAATTTGGTGTGATTGCCACTTTGATTTTTATGTGAAATGTCATGATTGGTTGAGTTGACATTTCTTGAAAATAATTTCATTATGGATTCCTTATTTGCAAATAATTAATTAAATAAGTTTAAAATGAGGCATTTGTCACGCCCCGAACCTGGGAGCGAGACCGGTACCCGGTGCCTCACCTAACCTAGTGTACCAAATTGCGACTAAGGGACTCTGAACATATAATACCATAATTTGGCCACGGGGACACCTTGCAAGACAATTTGTGAAGCAAAATATAAAACTGAATGGAAACTAGCGCTGACTAAACATCAATATAAAGTTGGGCCGACAAGGCCGTCATAACTACTACAACTGACAAACCACCAAAATATACATACCAGGCCTACAAGCCCAACATAGTGCACTAACTGACAGGATATGACTACAAGCCTCTACTGATGGATATATTGTGATCGGAACAGGGCCCCGACCTACCCATAACAAATATACATACATACAGAATATGTACACAAAAACCTAGACCCGATAACTCCGAAGGACGTGGAGCTTACCGATATGGCTGAACTCTGGAAATACCTACTGAGGAGGTCTACCCGTCTGTCTATCTGAACCTGCACGCATGAAATGCAGCATCCCCAGAAAAGGGACGTCAGTACAAAATAATGTACCGAGTATATAAGGCAATAACATAACTGAAAGTTGAAACTGAACTGATAATATAATAACTGAAAGTAACTGGGAATTAAAGATGATCTGGAGATATAGTTACCTGCTGATACTGACTCAACTCCTTCAATATAGTAAGTAAAATAATTGTTCGGTCTTATAAGGCTCGGTATATATTGCTCTGCCGTAGTAGGCTCGCTGATACGCGCTCGTCCATACTAGGCTATGTATCTCGGCCATGCTGGGCTCGCTCATAGGCGCTCGGCCACAGTAGGCTCGGTATATAACTTACCATCTGATCAGAGGTTGCCCAATAGGGGCCTGCCCATCGATTATAGCTCGATGGTAATGAAAATACTGTAATACTATATATATAGGCTCTCTGCACTCTCTTGACTGGAAGAAGACAATACTCAATTAAATATGAAGTCCCGATAAGGAAAATACTGTAATTTATGAGACTAGGATAATGTATATAAATTCGGGAGTATGAACTTCTCTTTTATGCCTCGTTATCAAACATATATAATTACGAGATCATGCCAACATGAAGGAAGGGCTTAGCCTTAACATACCTTATCACAATCTTTCCAATCACCAAGTTGAACTCTCCTCTTCTCACCTTAATTTACGTCAATGATAATAATACTATCATTAAGTTACGAAAGGTACAACTATCGCACAATGAACGACAAGCTTATTTTATATTAAAATGGGCAACATCTCCCATATAATCCTTACTTCCTCCAAATTCAAGATAACGCCAACAACACCAAAAACAACAATAACAATATATACATTATTTTAAAACCTTATGTACACCACACAATACTACAAAACAGCCCAACATGCCGCAATCTCTTCATATACAAAACGACCATCGTAGTAGTATCAACAACCCGAAAATGTTACGACGAACGACCAGCGCAACAACCTACATTTATGTGGTGTTTCTCTACACCCTTCCTCCTCCAAAACTCCACAAAATAATAGTAAATCACGCAGCCCAACAACAATACCAAATAGTCCACAAAACAATCCACAAAATAGTCCGCTACAAGTGAATAACTCGAACTCACGGCTTCCGATCACCTTCTCGTGAGTTCTTACAAATATAGAACAACTTACTATGCATCTACAGCAGAAAATAATGGATGAAAGAGAGCAATAAACTTACCTTATTTGTTGGATAACTCAGCTCCTATCTTGGTTCTTCAAACTCTAGGCTTTACCTCCAATTAGAACTTAAAAGGGAGAGAAAATCAATTGGGGTTTGTGAAAAATTTTTGGGAGGATTTTTGCAGAGATTAAGTTTGGTTATTTTGCCCTAATTATCAGCATAATATATAAAGGGGGATATGCATTTAAAAAGTCATCTTTGAACGACCCGAACTGGCCCATTTTTGGACGACCCGAACTGGCCCAGCTTTGAATTCTCGTTTAAGCAAGTAGGTGATAGTCTGTGCAGTCTCGCAAAAATACCCATATCTCTCTGCTCCGATATCGTATTGACAAACGGTTTAATGCGTTGGAAAATATACTCATATATATTTAATTTTATAGGTGGAAACCCCCATAACTCTAATTATATTGGGAGAAAATTGTAGTTACATTTGACCCAAAGTTTCAGTAAAACTTATGAACGTAACTTGTGATGACTTTCATCGACTTTTGTTCCACCACTCGCTTGACTTCAAAACATAACACACGACTATCATACTAATAACATAACTCATAACATAACCTGCTTATCATGTTAAATACCCTAGTCTCACCCCAAAAGTACATGCTATAACATTCCCAACTTGTCGACTTTCGACGAAACATTATTTTCTTCAATTTCTTTAGCTTCTGAACCTCCCAACCCTCTTTGTACTTGTTGTTCATGATCTTAAATATTTGTAACTTCCTAGGTAACATTATTAACTTGCTTTATATATTTTCAAAGATGATCTCATTTTTTTGGGTCCTACATTAGTTTGCTCACGAAGTAGTTTTACGTCCGAAAATATAGGGTGTAACAGCATTAATATATATTTATAAAAAAATTGGATTAAAGAAGGTGTTGTCCTATGCTGAGTTACTTTTCTATATTTGTTGTTGTTTTTGAGATTTTATATATATATTGTGTGGAGCCTTTGGCTTTTTGCAGTGGAATTTATTGATTTTGTTGTATCTTTGGAATTGGTTGTGGCCATTGGCCTATTTGTGATATGAATTGATTGTGTTGTGTTGTTGTGATAATATTCCGTATAAATTATTGTGTGATTTGAGTTATTGTTATGCGGGCATAAGGGTGACATTTCACTGTTGATAATATGCGAACATAAGGGTGGCATATCACTATTTTTATGTGTGTTGGAGGATTGTCTGGGATGAGAGATAAGGGAGGCTATTATAAGGAGAGATAAGGGTGGCTATATGAGCGATATGGATGGCTATAGGAGCGATAAAGGTGACTATTGATATTGTCAGGGCGGAGGGATAAGGGTGGCTATTATTATGAAGTGATATGGGTGGCTATAGGAGAGATAAGGGTGGCTATTGTCAAGGATGATACGTGATGATATGGGATTATTGTGTTGGTGATTTTTGTGTGATGTTGTGATTTTTCTTGTGTTTATTTTTATCTCTTATGCAACTTGTCTTGTTGTTTCAGTAAATTTGATAATAGTCTGATTCATGTTGTAATTGTGAAAATGTGGCTATTGTCGAGCGGTTTATATTATTGGCACATGAATTGTCCGTGCAGATGTAGTATGAAATGTGGGCACGGGGTACCGGAGAATTATGATAATTTTATTATTGGCACGTGAGTTGTCTGTGCGGTTATGAAAGAAATATGGGCACGATGTGCTGGGAAAATATAATGATTTTATTATTGGCACGTGAGTTGTCCGTGCGATTATGATAGAAATATGGGAACGAGTGCCGTGAAAATATGAAAGTGGGCTGAGACCCGTATTTTTTATGATTATGAAATGAGGTGTCACATGGTGACTTTTACTTGAAAGGAATTATATTCGAAAGATTTTACTTGAAAGAATTATATTCGAAAGATATTTATTTGAAAGAATTATATTCGAAAGATATTTACTTAAAAGAATTATATTCGAAAGATATTTATTTGAAAGAATTATATTCGAAAGATATTTAATTGAAAGGATTATATTCTAAAGATTTTTATTTGAAAAACTTATAGATAAAAGATGTATATTTTGAAGGATTTGATTAATTGGTTGTACTTGTGTTCATTATTCGTTTGAGCAATATTTATGGTATTCTTGTTGCCTTACTGTTTATATCACTAGTTGATTATTGTTGATATCACTGCTATTTGTTTTCCATTATTTTTGTAGGCTATATTGCACAGGTTATTAGACTAGTGAGTGTCTTGACTGTACCTCGTCACTACTCTATCGAGGTTAGTCTTGATACTTATTGGGTACCGACTGTGGTGTAGTCATACTAGACTTCTACATATTTTTGTGCAGAGCCAGGTACTGGAGATATTGGACTCGAGCAGAGTTAGTGTGTTGATCGCAAGGATTCAAGGTAGAGCTGCTTGGTCGTCGTAGTCCCTTGGAGTCTTCCCATTTTATTGTATTGTTAATTTATTCGAACAGTATTGTATATTAGATCCTTGAGATCATTTCATGTATTCAGTTAGAGTTTGTGACTCGGTATTACCATTCTTGGGTGGTTGTTATAATTATTTCCGTTATTGTTTTCGATTATCTATATATTTTAAAAAATGACTTGAATTGTTATTAAAATCGGCTTACCTAGGATTAGAGATTAAGTGTCATCACGATGCATGTGGTGAGATTTTGGATCGTGACAACGTTTCATTTATTATTTCTTAAGGATCTGAAAAGTCACACGTGATAAGTAAAAGTGAAGTGAGGGAGTATGATTTTGTATTTGGTGAGATTTTTAAAATTCAACATTAATGTAAACATCTTTATATTATGCGTGCATATAATTTAAATCTTCATAATTAAGTCACTTTCTCTCGTCTGTTTTTCATGTTAGTTGTTCGTTAAAATACTACGGTTTCCAACTTCCAAAAGATTGTACCCATTTCTTCAATAACAACTCTAGTCAAAAGTCAATAGGGGACTTTGCTGAAGTAGTGCAAGTCCCTATCTTCTGCCAGAATTTTCTCAAGCAGCGTTTTCTACAGTCCCAATTCCTAAAGTTTCTCTTTGCGACTAATTACACATTATGCACAAGTTGAAAAGGACAAAAGTTGTTCGGATAACTATATTGCTATTAAATAAAAGCTCAATGCAGCAAACACTTCATATCATACAACCTATACAGCAGAAGTTACAGAATGATCTTTAATAAGTAGTTGAGTTCCAACTTGGGATTCACAAAATACATCTCTCAGTAAATTGGTTTATAAAGGAAGAACAATAATTAATAAAAACCTAAATTTGTAAGAAATCCATCATATATACGTCTAATATGCTAGAAGAACCAACCCCCTAGGCCATAAGATTATCAAAACTAATAGTCTGATTGGCCACGCTTCTTCAAGGTTCAAAAAGTGTTTTTCCTTCGAAGTTAAAGTATTTGGTCAAGCTTTTAGAAGAGAAAAGATACTTTTGCACAGAAGCACAAGCAGTTTTTGATAAGCAGAAAAAAATAGTTTCTCCTATAAATATGTTTTTTCTTCTGAAAATCATATTTGAAAAAAATACACTTAGAAATACTTTTTAAACGTTTGGCCAAAACTAATTGCTGCTAAAAAATACTTTTCAAATTAATGAGCCAAACACAAACGACTTATCACCAAAAGTATTTTTAAAACAAACACTTCTCAAAATAAGCTATAAGCTGATTTTAGAAGTTTGGCCTAACAGACTAATGTAATACGGCTTTCATAAATGAGTGAACTGTCTCTCTTGCCAATAATCATGAGTACTAGATAAACAGAGGTAATACATCGCTAGACTTTTTAGGCATGCATCTCTAGGAAGACAATCAGTTATCATCAAGAATTAGTATTGCCTCAACCTCTAGGTGCTTGTAAAGTTTAAACGACTCACGTTCGTATGTCGTATATTTGTTCGAAGCACCTTAAGTTAAACGAATGTTTGATGTATACAGAGGTAGACCTAGTATTGTGTATGGGGTAAAATCGTGGGCAGTGTTTCCCCCGATTCCCTAACAAGGAAACGAGAAGGGATCACGGTCCAACCCAACTATAAGCAAGATCGAAGGATCCTTCGTATCGAAATTCGGAAGGAGTGAACGATGTATCTGGGATCGGACAACGTGAAAGAACGGACCCGGGCCAAATAAAGTCTCGAGACTACGGGGAAAGGAGGAATGGTTGGGCATGATAAGTAGGGAGCCGTAATATTCGCCTTCAACCGGATATTACGGCTCAAATGCCGTCCGATACCAACTGCGGATCAGTATTTACCGAAAAAAAAGATTTTTACCTTATTTAGACTTGTATTAGAAATGAAATAATCATACTATATAAAGGGGAAAATTTTCTCATTTTGAGGAGATTGTGGACACGCATATCAAAGCAATGAAAGTTCATTTTTGTCTTCTAACTATTATTCAAAGTGTTCTTCAATTATTCTCTTCTTTAATCGCAATCGAGCTTATATCGATGGTCCGGTCGAGGCCGAATGTAACGACCCGACCGATTGTTTTGAGCATTTACACTTCGCTCGGCAGTTTGAGGGCATGAGTAGCTCCGTATGATGTATTATGACTTGTGTGAATCATCAGTTTTGGTTTTCAGGTTATTCAGAATTGATCTGAAAGAATAAATTTCATGATTGAGGCTTTAAGTTGGATGAGGTGATTAAGTTTGACTTTTGTGAATTTTACCCCGGAACAAAATTTTAAGGGTTCCATTAGGTCCGAATGGTGATTTTGGACTTGGGCGTATGCCCGGATTTGCATTTGAATATTTCTAGAAAGATTCAACGCTAATTGGCGAAAGTTAAAAATTTGAAGGTTTGGAAAGTTCATAAGTTTGACCGGGAGTTGACTTTGATGATATCGGATTCGAATTGCGATTTTGGGAATTGGAATAACTTTGTTATGTCATTTGGCACTTGTGTGAAAAATTTAGGTTCATTCCGAATGGATTTGATATGTTTCAGCGCGAGTTTTGGAAGTTGAAAGTTCAAGAATTCATTAAGTTCAATTTGAGGTGCGATTCATCGTTTTGATGTTGTTATGCGTGATTTAAGGCCTCAAGTAGGTCCGTATTTTATTATGTGACTTTTTGATATATTTGGTCGTGGTCCCGAGTGACTCGGGTGAGTTACGGACGTGGTTCGGATCATTTTTCCTTTTGATGTCTTGTTGAAGAGTTGCTGGTTCTGGTGCTTCCACATCTGCAGAAGAATGGATGCAGATGCGGTAAATTGGTCACAAAAGCGAGGTGAGAGCTGGTGAAGAAGACCGCAGAAGCGGATTTTTGTAGCGCACCTGCGTGCGTGCAGATGCGAGATGTTGGGCGTAGGAGCGGGAGTTGGCGCAGGTGCTGGTCCTTGTGTCGCACTTGTGATGTCACAGGAGCGGATGTTTCCTGCAGGTGGAAGAGTCAGTTTTTCAGGTTTTTCCACAGAAGCGGGCTTCATGTCGGAGAAGCGACGCTGCAGAAGTGGGTCATTGTTCGCAAAAGCGAACACGCCTAGGCATAACAGTATTAAATTGAGACTTTTGGTTCTTTTATCATATTTTGAGATTTGGGGCTCGGATTGAGACGAGGTTTGGAGCGATTTTCACTATATGGATTGGGGTAAGTGTTCTCCACTTATTTGTGATTATATTTCGTGATTCTATCTGCGTTTTCGATAATTGGATTATGAATTTAAGTGAGAAATTGGGGGTTTTAGCCTAAAGTTTCATAGAGTGAGTTTTTGAGATTTGAACACCGATTCGGAGTCGGATTTGAGTGAAACTAGTATGGTTGGACTCGTAATTAAATATGTTGTCGGATTTTATAAGTTTCATTGGGTTCCGAGGCACGGGCCCGAGTTTGACTTTTTGGCTCATTTTGGACTTTTGATGAAAGATTCGACCTTTATAGATTGGGTTTGTTTCCTTTGACATTATTTGATGTATTTGAGTTGCTTTTAACTAGTTTCGAGTCGTTCGGTGGTAGGTACGCGCGGGATGGCATTTTTAGAGTATCGCTCGGCTTGCTCGGTATTGGATTTGTCTTGTTCGAGGTAAGTAACACTTCTAAACTTGGAGCTGAGGGTATGGACCCTGATTATACGTGTTATGTGATTTGTTTGGAGGTGACACACATGCTAGGTGACGGGCGTGTGGGCGTATACTGTAGAAACTGGGACTAGGTCGATTCCGTAGAGCTGTGTAGCCAATTAACTTGTATTTTTCATGTGTTAGAGAAACTGAGTTGTGACTCATGTTAGAAATCATGCTTAGGCAAATACTGATATTATTGGGACCCCCTAAGGACATTTCTGTTGTCGAATTATAGGTCTAAATTGTAATTTCGTACTGAGTCATATACATTTATTGCATATCATATCTCAGTCTCTATTGTTATTTATTGTTACATCATATCATCATTTTGGGTTAGTTTCATATTGTGAGCCCGAGAGACTAGAGAGATTGATGACTGAGTGAGGCCGAGGGCCTAATTATGAGGTTAGTGATACCATGACACGTGAATTGTCCGTGCAACACGTGAGTTGTCCGTGCGGATCCAGATATTGATACTATAGCACATGAGTTATCCGTGCAGCATGTGAGTTGTTCATGCATCACGTGAGTTGTCCGTGCGGATTATAGCGCTTGGGCTGACGGAGCCCCTCCGGAGTCTGCACACTCACAGTGAGCATAGTTGATATTATATTGAGGGATAGATCTTCCTTGGGCATGGATCTTGCCTAATTATTTATACCGAGGGATGGATCTTTCCTAGACATTGATCTTGCATATATATATATATATATATATATATATATATATATATATATATATATATATATATGTGTGTGTGTGTGTGTGTGTGTGTGTGTGTGTGTGTGTGTGTGTGTGTGTGTGTGTGTGTGTGTGTGTACAGTACTAAGTGACTGTGCGCGAGTTGTCATTTATATTTGGGCTATGTCTGTCCTGTACAGTGCCGAGTGACTGAGCGTGCGAAATATTGAGCGTGATGAGTGAAAATGCGAGACAGTGAGATTGGGTACTCTGAGAATGTGAGTACATGAGTTCATCATTGTGCTGCTTTGCATTAGACATGCATACTTGATATGTAGGCATAGAGAAGTATTTTTTCCCATGCCCTGTGATAATGTAATTTCTTATCTGTTGTTAAAGTTTTTGAGAAAAATCACAGATTTCAGACTTACTAATATTTTCGATGATTTCAGCAAAAGATTTGAGTTTTACTGTTATACTTGAAAAGAAAATACCTATTTTCCGGAATTGTATACGAGCTGCGCATTTATTTATTGAGTTATTTCTTGTACCATCTTTATTATATTGTTATGAACTATTGCTGGTTATTGGAGTTAGACTCTAACATTTGTCCGAGCTCGTCACTACTTTCAACCTAAGGTTAGGTTTGTTAATTATTGAGTACGTGTGGTTGGTTGTACTCATACTACACTTCTGCACTTTGCGTGCAGATGTTGGATGCTGATGTAGTTGCGTATAGCGGGAGCTCGATTGCGTTCCAGTCATAGCTGCCTCTTAATCTTGGTAGCTTTAGTATTTCAGATCTTTTCATGTATATTTCAAATAGATGGTGTATTTTATTTTAAACTAGCATTGTAAAATTTATATCTTAGAAACTCATGATTTGTACTACTAGTCCTTGGGAATTCTTGTATAACAGTTCAGTTGTATTATCATTTCTTCTCTTAATAAATATCATTTGAACTGATTTATTATTAACTGGCTTACCTAACGAGTTGAGTTAGGTGTCATTACGATGGTTGAATTTTGGGTCGTGACACCGAATTTCAGAGTTCAACTTAAGATAGGCTTGATCGTCATATCAAGATTGGTTTGATTGTTCATTTTTTCTTTAATTTAATTACTTGTTGTTCTTAGATCATTCGTATTGAATTAAATCACGTATCCTTTAAATTGCGTACAAATTTAATTGTTACTCATTTTTAAAGGTAAACAAGTAACATCGATTTGCATCTAACTTCAACCGTATATATAAGTGAAAAAGAAATGAAAATATGTTTGTGTATTTATTCTGAACCAACGGACTCTAAATTCTAAATCCATAATTCAATGTATGAACATCTGGTTGGAAATGAATTGCCAATGACCGGAGACAAGAAGATGAAAGGAAAGAGAGAAAGAATAAAAGACAAAAACAAACAATAAAGGGCGAAGAGGGAAGAGAAATGGTCATGTTGCCATCAAAAGAAACAGCAGCTCAGTGGCATGACCCATGCCATTGACAATTTTAGAATAGTGAAGCATATGATAATATGATAAAGAAAGGAAACGTTCAAACAAATAGTACTTTACTTTACATCCTTAAGTAGAGGAATAGAGGATCTATATGAGTAACCATTTGTGACCTTCAAGAGACAGACAAAAATTCGTAACATGGGGTTGTTCAAGTGGTCGTGTCATAGTCCAAAGCACGAATATTGCTGCATAAATTGACTTCACAAAAAAACACTTTCCGTCCCAATTAATGTAGATATTTGATTAAGCATGAAGTTATTAAAAAAAAAATTAAAATTAAAAAAAGTTTAAAGTGAAATTATTATTAAATAAGAAAGTATAAAGTTATTTTAGAATAAACTAAAATGAGATAATGGCGAATAAATTGGGGACAAGTAATGGAGTACTCATTTTTCTATTTGAGTTCACGGGTTCTTGAGCTCCACCCACTCTCCACTATTCCCAAGCCCACTTTTCATGACCTGTCTATGACTTATGGGGAGAAATGAGACTAGACCATACCCCTCATTAATTATTTCCGATAATATAATTTCTAATAGTAAAACTCCCTCCATCTATTTAGAAGCTGAACTGTGAGAGTGTGCGTTGAGAGTAGGATAATGTTTTCACATATTCATTTTATAAGAAAAAGATAGCAACATATATGAAGTATAGTAATATTGTTAATTATGTGATGTTGTCTGGAAAAAAATTCGTACGAGTTTAATTCAAAGCGAACGATATTTGCTATATTAATTAAGAGTGTCTTTACATTGGCGTTGCCTAAAACTGTGGTGACATCTAATTGTTGAGAGCTACACGAGTTTGAATTTAGCATTTTCTTTATTATCATTCATCGTTTGTCCCCAAAGGAGCAGTTCTAATTTAGGATTTCACTATGTAATAAAACTAAATAAGAGAACTCTGGTCATTATCTGGATTTTGTTCAAATAATAATGACGAGTGCAAAACACAACACGAGATTAATGTTCGCTAGCCAAAGATAGTATAGTAAAATTATCGTCTCCACATGGGTTGGATTTAAACAATATTCATGTAATTTCTAGTTTAACGCTATTCATGATGATTAACACGTTGGTTGGGGGTGATTAATAATTAAAATTAACTATAAAACTAAAACAATTAACAATTGATCACTAGAAGACAAGAGTTGAGAACACTCAAATATCAATAGGAGAAATAAGCGTCGTGACACGATAGGTGCAAGATAGCTATTTGAGAACTAACTCTAGTTCAATTCACTCTAAAGTTTTAATGATTCTCATTAATTCTCTGGATGATTAGTTCAAACGTGTAGTCAAGACTCATCTTTTCGATTAAATCTTAACTCTACGAGGTGAACTAATTTAATATAAGCACTGTGAACATATGCAAGCATGCGTTAATGGATTAATTTTCAGGAAAACGTCTCTCGAATATTCTCCTAATTAACTTTAGTTAATCAATAATTCAACAAGCTCTTTCGATTACTTCAAAGAATCACTGAATTAAACCAAATAAAATAATGCAAAGATAATCACCAAAATATTCCTCTTTCGATTAAATAAACTGGTAAATAAAGTTGCAATCAATTCAAAGCTCCATAAACGAATTCAAGCAAAGAACTAGAATTAAAATTATTGCAGCCAAACGCACATGCACGTGTATGCGGTTGTCAAGTAATAAAGTGATAAGATAGAGTGTCGAACCCACGAGCACTTGTTATCAACTATTAACTAAATTAAACTATCCCAATTATCTAAACAAGAGTTGAACTCAAAAGTAGTGTTGCTAAGTAATTAAACTAAAATAAAATAAAATAATGAACTCTGAACAAAGGAAGATTAGGTTTTTTAATCAATGCAATGAAAAAATCTAGGGTTATGGGCTATCTAACATTCCTATTGTATTCTTCAATTGAATTGACTAACTAATTCATCTAGTTCATTGGTTGACAAGGTTAATATTGCTCATAAGAATATGTCGAGTTTTTACTCGCCTATTCAAGCTAACCTAACGCCTATATGTCTATGGAATTAGAACTAACAAGAACGCATTTATAATTCTTGTACATCAACCAAGCAAGACAATTAGGTAAATGTGTATCCTAACTGCGAATCTGTTCCCTGATGCCCAGGTTCACGAACTTACTCTTGTCACGACCCTAATTTCCCTCCGTAAGATCGTGACAGCACCTAGTCTCTAAGACTAGGTAAGTCTAATACTTACAAAATAAATAGAAGAATTCAACCATCGAATGATAAGTACGAGATAAAAATCTTATACACAATTACAATTCCCAAAATCGGTAGTACAAGTCATAAGCTATACTGAGTTTGCTAGAAATATCCCTAATATAACTGTTCGGGATAGAATTAAACAGTATAATGAAAATATTAGAAGGTGACTCCTAGGCCTGCGAACGCGACGACAGGTTTACCTTGAGTCTCCACAGCTCGACTAGCAAGATAATAATCAACAACAACTGTGGCACCTGGATCTGCACAAAAATATATGCAGAAGCATAGTATGAGTACACCACGGAGGTAACCAGTAAGTATCAAGACTAACCTCGGTGGAGTAGTGACGAGACACAGTCAATACACCTACCGGACTAAATAACCTGAACAAGTGTGAATGTGAACTAACAGAGAAAAACAATATTAATATACAACTAAGCAGGATAAGGGATACCAAACATTACTTGCAACGAGACACCAATAACAAAATGCAGTTAGGTAATAATGTCGTAGAGTAAGCTGAAAACAGTTTAAGTTTGATGAAATCAAAATAAAGGAAAAACCAGCAACAACTCAATAAGAACAACCGTTGTCACACCAGATTTGTTCAAGCATTTTCACGAGGTACCGAACCTCATAATCACAACTCACGGGTCCCAATTCTTTAACCCTAATAACTTGCCATCTTGTGCCCACATACAACTCATATCTGCACAGACGACTCACATGCCAATAGAACATCCCTCACACATAAGGCAAATAGACAAAAGTACGTATAATGGTTAATGACGCCAGGATTCACCTTTTGAAACCGATTTAACTACGTGTACGCTTGTGCAAGTGTTCCACCACAATTTCAGTCAACAAATAGGAGAAGAGACAATGAATGACACATAAGAAATGATCACCACGAAATGTACATTGTAATAAAAGCAATAATGAAGTTTGAAGCAACGACCAACACAACAAGGTTAGCTACATAGAACTGAGCAAAAAGTGCATCACGCAGGTATACAATTAGTAGTATGCTAAAGAAAACAACAATCAAAGACAAGTGCACAAAAAAGGGGAAATGACAACAAGAGCCCTCCCGAGGTGCCATCTCATAGTCTCAAATCGTAAAAATGAATCACAACTTTCCTTATATCACCGTGAGAGACTTTATATTTAGTTTTGAAAATTATTTTTCTGAAATAGCGTCCCGCTCTTTAGCCCACCTTATCACACTGCATGGCTTCTAGTAATTTCCCTACTAGTCACGCGTTTCAAGCCCACCTTATCTCACTGCATGTATTTCAATACCCCGATATTATACCAGCGCATGCGTATCAATAATAACAACAACAAGATAGAAACCTCGTGCAACACAATAATAACCATATGACAGAAAACCTTGTGCAAACACAATAACAACCGCATGACAGAAAACTCGTGCAACACAATAACAACCGCACAACAGAAATCTAGTGCAAACACAATAATAACCGCACGGCAGAAACCTCGTGGAAACAACATAACAATTCTCTCAACAAAATACGTAGGCCAAAAACATAACAACTCAAATAAATGGCTTTCACTATATGTACCCACATGCCACAACATTTCCTCAAAACAGTTTTAATATCACAACCACACATAGCCTTAGGCTCAACAACACATAATACAACAGCAACAACAATAATAACACGAGAATACGGCCAGTAAATCAACACAAGAACGTCAGAACACAAAGAAACAGAAGAACGAACTCACAAAGAAAGACACAACAAGGAAATAATAGTCTCAACAAGAATAGTTCAACAAGGGAGAGGTAATGTGTAACAATGATTCCACGAAAGTGCAATTTGAGAACAAGAGAGATGTCATGAATCAATGACCCTAAATAAGAATATGTTAACAATGAAAGGGATAACAAACTTCAATTAAGGCTAATCAATTACGGAAGAGATAATAATGGTTTCAATTAAGGTTAAGCAATTACGGAAAGGATAGTATGGCGATAAAAGGGGCAACAACTTCAGTTAAGGCACGCAAGAGTTTAATCGGCAATAAGGGTAGAACATGAAGCAATTAATTCCAATTAAGACACGTAAGGGTAACTTTAGTAAATGGAAGATTTAACATGACAAAAGAACTTCATATTTAATGGATATAAGAACCTAAGAGCCCTAAACGGTCAAATTTTCATAAATAAGCCCGAGCACGTACTTGTCACCTCGCGTACACGGCCTCCACATGACACATTTAGCACAAATTACTCAAATCCTAAGGGATAGTTCCCCCACACAAAGTTAGGCAAGATATTTACCTCAAAGAAGATAGATTAATACTCTAAAATGACCTTCTCGAGAGAAACAACCTCCGGACGGCTCAAATCTAGCCAAAATAACTTCAAATCATAAATAAAACTCATAGGAAACAATTCTGATAATAAAGTTTCAATCTTTAACAAGAACTAAAAGTCAACCCCCTGATCCCGTATCTCGGAACCCGACCAAAATTATAAAATCCGAACACTCATTCGATAACGAGTCCAACCATACAAGAATTATCAAATTCCGATATCAATTCGCCCTTCAAATCCTCATTTTATATTTTAAAAGATTTTCTCAAAACTTCCCATTTCCCCAACTCAGACCACAAATTTAATGATAAAAATAAATATGGAATCATGAAATAAAATATAATCTGGGTAGAGAACACTTACCCCAAATCAACACGTGAAGAACCCCTCAAAAATCGCTCAAATCCGAGGCTTACAACTCAAAATATTATACAAATGGCCAAATCCTCGAAATAGAGTTCTTATAACTCTGCCGAGGCATTCCTCTTATGAGATCGCGGAACACACCTCATGATCGCGGAACATAAAAATCAATGCTCCAGGATATGAGCTACGCGTTCGCGAAAAACACCCCGCGAACGCGATAAACAGATTGGCCAACCTTTGCAAACGCATACCAAATCTCACGAACACGACGAGTAACATTCCACCAGTCTCCAATTCCCTTATGCGAACGCGGAACACCCTACGCGAACGCGAACAACAACTAGCCGAACCTTCGCAAACTCATGACCACTGTCGCGTCCGCGATGAGCAAAAATGCTGATTTTCCCAGAATCACTTCGCGATCGTAGCTTCATCTTCGCGATCGCAAAGAGCAACACCAGAAACTAACAACTCAAAATCATGAAGAAATGGCCCGTAGCCCATCCGATACACACCCGAGGCCCCTGAGACCTCAACCAAATATACCAACACATCTTAAACACGATACATACTTATTCAAGTCCTAAAATCACATCAAACAACGTCGAAACTACAAATCGCACTTCGAATCGAACTCATAAATTTTCAAATCTTCCAACTTTCAAAACTCGCGCAGAAACATATCAAATCACCCTGGAATGATGTCAAGCTTCGCATGCAAGTTCCGAATGATATAACAAAGCTAATCCAACTCTTGGAATCACATTCCGGCTCGGCCCCGATATCACCTAAGTCAACTCTCGGTCAAACCTCTCAACCTTCCAAAATTTTAACTTTCCAATTTTCGCCGAAATGCTTCAAATTACCCTACGGACCTCCAAATCCAAATCCAGACGCATGCCTAAATCCAAAATTACCATACGAAACTATTGGAATCATCAAAACGTTATTTCGGAGTCGTCTACACAAAAGTCAAATTCCGGTCAACTCTTACCACTTAAGCTTCTAAAACAAGAATCCTTCTTCCAAATTGATCCCAAATCATCCGAAAACAGAACTCGAACACACGTGCAAGTCATAACACATAATATAAAGTTGCTCGAAAGCTTACTCCACCGAACGAGACATTAATTCTTAAAATGACCGGTCGGGTCGTTACATCTCTACTCAATCCTATGTGCAATTTAGAATTTCCACTATCGAGTTCAATTCTAGATTCGTAGATGTCGCGCCCCTTTTTCTCGCGAAGGAGGGATTCGACACGTGACAACTCTTTTAAATAAGGTATTAAAAGAGGAGAGTCACCACCTAACGATTTTTTAAGGTGCGTTAGGGCACCTATTTGCAAATGACTCTGGTTTAACTAGTCAATGCCACCAAAGATCGAGTAAGGGCTCAAGTTACCTCAAAGAGAAGGTGTTAGGCATTCCTCGAGGTCCACAACTGTGGGTCCCGACCGAACTTAAATTATATGGATTAGTCTATATGATCAAGTAAGTAAAGAGAGTACAAAATCTAAGAATTTTGTTACAAAAAGATCTTGAATAGGGAGGTGCAACTATTTTTCGTTCTAATAGGGGGGTCCTAAGTTTTTTGGTCTAAAGGATCACCCCGTGCAACATAAATAATACTTCGCAACTCCCTTAAAATAGGGAGTTACTCATATTATTCAGCGGGCACAGACTATCATCTCCTGCTACCCGATTACTATGTTAAAGTTACTACCTAAAAGCGTTCTAATTTAATTCTAAGTCGTACCCTATGCTTGCATTACCCGTCCCATACCTATGGTCCATGAGGCTTTGGACCTCTATTTGGATGTATCTAGACCATTATCTAGGCATCTCAAAATTGGAAGAAAAAAAAAACTAGGCGACAAGCAAAACATATAAGGACTCCACATAGAATAATTAAAGGCTCATATTGACCTCCACACCTAAGCAGCAAACGCACGCAAACACACATGTCAATTAGGAATTGGCAAACTCCAGAATCTTAAGCCTATAGACATGCTTTCTAGGCGATCAAAGTACGCAGGCAATTCCAGATGTAAGATATTGCTTATAGACAGAATTATGCAGGTATGACAAGCTGGTTATTGAAAGTTTTAAGTTACCAATCCTATATGTGTGATGCCTAGGTGATCTACGCAGTTGGGTATAACAGAATCTGTTGGGGAGAGTCCCAGAATTATCCAGATTTTCCTAACAGTGTCGCTCAGGAACAGTGTTTAAGTAGTCTAATATTAACCAATTAAAAAGCAATTATTTTCGATAGGCAGGATCTCTAACAGCTGATGATTAGAACTTGTTTTATTTATACTTAGTCCTATAAACAAGATTTCTAGTGAACAATGTGATACAATAGCAAACGAAGTTATAGGCATGATTTCTAGCGATTACCTAATAGTGAATTGAAGGAAAATTCATTGCCATTTGTTCCTATAAGCAGGTGTCTAATGCAGTTGAAAGTAGTCATGCATATTAAAGGCATGTTGTCTATAAACACGTAGCAGTAGACATATCATTTGAACTCATGTTTAATGGTAAACAAGTAGTGTGTGTGTGCTTCTTCTAATGGCATGATCTCTACAGTGCTCATGTGATCGAACAACATATATAGCAAACATATTACCAAGTCCTATAGGCATGTTATCTACCCATTGCATGTAGATATTAAATTCTACCCATTCCCTTTTTACTAACACCCCAATTATTTATACAAAAGGTTATTATAGGCCCAATAATGAGTAAAATATACAAATGTTACATAATAGTGATAAGAGGCCCATAGCAGGCCCAAATAAAATAAATACCTAGCATTGCCTGGGCCTTCAATAGCTCTTACACAACATACCAAAGCCTTCAACAAAGAGCCACATTCAATACACGACTCAGGGATCCATAGAGGAGTCCAGAATCAGTTTACTCAACCATGGCACCAAGTGTTGCACCATTTAAATCAGCCAATTCAAGTACACATCACATAACACGGGGATATAGAGTGAATAGGAACAGTTTGAGATTAAGGGAGTGACTAAGGACCAAACCCTAGTGTGTCAGAGTTCACAAGGGTCTCAATTGGACCCCGAGCAGTGCTCACACTAGAGAGCCCAACAATAGAACCTAGGTAGCCTTGGCATTCAGCCGGCTAAGAATGAAGAGTTCAGAATAGCATAAGTTGCAAGTAAGGAGAGTGAATAGAAGTTAGGGGATACACTCATATCCTAAAGTAGACATAGCCAAGTTGAGCATACAGAATGGGCAGTCAAGCAGGTCATAAGACTTGTTCATTAGAACTTCAACGTTTGGCAAAGTAGCACATCACAAACACATATTGGGAGAATTAGGGGGAGGAACAGGTTTGCAAAGTTGACAAAAATCAACACTAACAGGTTGAGACATAAGTAGTCCGATTTAGGCTAAGTATACATCTTAGCATCACAAGACAAATAGGTTAATTCTCATCAGGAGGTAAGGCAACGTTGAAACACATATTATGACAGGCCAAGTAACCACTGAAGGAACAGGGAATTAAGACATACTGGTTAGGGGGCATATTTAACCATGCTAAAGGGCATACTGATAGAGAGCATGGTCAAAATATGTCAGATAGGCAAGTCATAAATACAGAAATTCAGAATATGAGGGGAAATAGGCTTGTGCCATATAGTGGGGTACATATTCATGCTTTTGAACTCAATCAACTAGTCGACTAAAGAAGTACAAATTATGCTAGTGAGGCATATTCAAGTAACAAGATTGATAGCAAAAGATTAAATTAAACACCAGAATATGATAACAAGTATAAGGTCCCAAACAGTAATAATTTCTAACACATTGACTGGTCAGAACTTAATAGAACCAGGTTTAGGCATGCTTGAAGCTAAAGGCTAAAGAGACCTAAAGAGTTGAGGAAAGCAAGTAGAATTACACACAAAAGCAATCCAAAAAACATACTGAACTGACCAATTTCAGGAATGAAAATGTATACAAACCATAGATGCCTAGGAATGAAATTGCAAAGTATAGTGACTCACAAGTTAAGCGAAGAACAACAAAGAATAGGTTTTCACAGAAAACCCAGAATCCCTAATGCGTCAAAGTTCCCAAGAGCTTCGATGAACTCAGGGCAGTGCTCGCACCAAGAACGGGTTAAGTAATAATATGTAATGGCCTTGGTTTTTAGCCGGCAAATACAGAATACCAAGCAAGAGAGAGTAGCAAAAACCTCAAAATTTTAGTGAATAAATCAATTTTCTCCAAGTCCGTCCCAGAAGGGAAAATGAGGGGGTTTATATAGTAGTTAAAAATCGAGCAAACATATAAGAAAACAGAATAATTTAAACAACAAACAAGGAAAAGAAACATGCAAATCAATTTGAAATCAATTTAAGAGAGAAAATCTGGTAAACCCTAATTTTTAGGGAAAGTGTAAATCAGCAAAATACAAACAAAATTGAACTCACACAGTGTAGAATAGAATGCGTGTAGATGAAATATGGTCCAGATTCAAGAGATAGGAATCAATCGGACAAAATAGGAGAAGTAGTACTTGTCGTGTTCAGGCAAGTACTAGGTGATACCATAGAGAATCAACCAGTAGCGGAAACACACAAATATGATATGTAAATAAGAGGAGAATCCCATTAGAATAGGGATTAGGAGAGGGGTTTAGAGAGGCGGCGATTAGGGTTCTTCATAGAGGGGGAGAGTTTTAGGGCGGCGGATTTTGAGGGAATATGATTTTTTGTTTTGGCAAATTATACTACTAGCCGTGCCCAGTAGTTATTTTATTAATAATAGAAAAGAAAAGAGCAACACATAGGAAAAGTACAAATAAGGGGGACAATAGCACCAGTAGTGTTGCCTGTTGCCTTGGCTATATAATCACTCCTCTGCGCCTTACATTGCCTTATGATGACAGTCTCATGTAGAGGATCATGGATCTACCGGCAAAGTCTCACGAGGGCATATAATCTCATAGCCATTTGGATATTTTTCCAAAGGCATAGGACATGAGCAACCACATACTGGGCCTAACCTTACCTTACTAATCCTATTGAGGCATAAATATCCTCGCCTACTAACAAGCATGTAAAAAGAAAGAGCTAGAGAGCACTAAATATTCTAAAAGAGGGAATAGGATTAGGGTTTGAGGTTGAGTGATTTAAAAAGGGGGATTTTAAAGAGGGGTTGAGTCGGGTTGGCTAGGCGGGTTGCGACCGGTTTGGGCTGGGGTTATTGGGTTAGTGTATTGGGCTAGTTTGGTCCGAAAATTTGACTCAAAATTGGGCCAGCTTTAAAAAATAGAAATTAAAAGATAAACAATTTAAATAAATAGCTAAATAAATATATAAAAATGATACTTATAAAAATTAATACTTTACAATAATAGGAGACTATAAAAAATAAAAGATATTATTTTGACCCTAAATGAAATATCAATTGCAATAAGAATGCAAAATGTAGGCTATTATTGCAAATAGCCTAAAAATACCATTGTAATTATATATAAAAAAAAATGGGGTAAAAATATTTCAAAATGTATTAGGGACGCAAATAATAATTTTAGGTGATTAAGTCATCACAAATAATTTAAAAGAGTAATTAATAAATATTTGAGTAATTTAAATTCAAGAAAATCAATTTAAATCTCTAAATATTATGAAAAATTATGAAAAATGCTTGTAAATTAAATAATGATGCAAAGATGATATTTTGAAAGTACATATGCTATTTAAAAAATATGAGGGCCAAATTGAGTATCAACAGTAGATAATATTCAATTGGTGATCAAGCAATTAAATAATTAAGCGCAAGATTGAATAAATAAACCAATAGGATAAATCAAGAAAGCAAAATCAATATCCGAATAACAATAGTCATGAAAGAACCATAACCCAGAACGTGAAGTTTAGCTCCACATACACATGGTAGCCAAATAACAAATCATACAAAGAAACATAAAAATTACTAAGTTTGGTGGAAGAAAAGATGAAACTCGGCCTCCACAACGGCTCTGTGATTGTGTTTTCCTCTAAAAAACATTCTCCCCCCTCCAAAATAAGTTTGGGACCCCTTTTATACAAGTTGCGGGAGTGTAGGGCCGAAATAACCAAGTCCCGAACGAAATAGGACAAGTACCCGTCACCAGCGCCAAGGGTAGCGTAGGGCGCTAGCCCTGACGCTGGAAATTTTATGCTTCTTGAAACTGGGCCACAGGTAGCGCCCATGCTACATAGGGGTGTACAAAGAAAACCGATAAACCGCACCAAACCGATAATTCGAGTCAAATCGAAAAAAAACCCCGATATGGTTTGGTATTGAAAAATAAAACTCGACCATAATTGGTTTGGTTTGGATTTAACTAAAAAAAGTCAAACTGAAACCAAACCAACCCGATATTACATTTATATAATTTTTAAAAATATTTTATACATATAAATATTTATTGAAATGTAATTTATAAATATTTCTTAAACTTTTTCACAGTTTTATCTTTTAACGTATTATTTCAAGTTTAGACTAAACATTCTTGAATGGTAAATAACTTTTATACCCCATAAATGTAGTAACTCAAACAAAGTTCAAATTAATACTAATGCTAACAAAAGAAATTCAATTCAGTACTGGGAATGACGATAGTGTTGGATAATTATTTTAGTTTTACATTGGTTTATAATGAAAATGCATAACTTAGTTTATCTTTTTCTTTAGTACTTAGTTATGTAATTAATATTAGTATTTATTAGCTATACTTATTTTAGCATGACCTATATAGTATTTTTAGATTATGTTAATTTTTATTATGACTTATTAATTAGCAATATTTGTTTTATATAATTTTATTATTTTATCTTTATTATTGAATATTTTAGTATAATGCTATGACTTATCTCATATTATTGTGTTAGTTTCTTCGAAAACACATTATATAGTTTTATTTTACTAGGACTTAAGAAATATTTGGAACACAAGTTACATATTTTATGCTATGAAGACTTTAATGAAAAAAAATCCGAAAATCCAAAAAAAATCCGACTTTGTTGGTTTTGTTTGGTTTATAAATTTAAAAATCCGACACCATTGCTTTGGTTTGATAATTAAAAAATTTGTATCAACCCGACCTATGTACACCCCTAACGCTACATGTGGCGCTACTTTGTGGCTTTTCTCGTTTCTTCCCCTTTTCGCTTCAATTCATGTACCTTCGTCCCGAATTGCCTACGGATGATTCCTACACATAAAAATATAACTAATTAGCACAAATCATTATATTAAACATCCGAAATCTCCTAAACATGAGTAAAATGCGAGGCAATATGCACATAAATATACATACTTTAAGCCGAATATAAAAAATCCATAAATATTAATTAAAACACCATATCCGTCAAACCCTAAGGGAAACTACTCCATAATCATGGAGGAATTCATCACAAATATAATTAAGGAGTAAGAAAACATCAATCTAACATTATAATTTAAACGCCCGTATTGAATTGATGGAAATATGATAAAATTCTGTATATTGTAGCCTCCAATACTCTCCCACGGCTTTCAAGGTCAAAAATTCACTAAAATTCGTGTTTTTGATATATTTACACCATGTAGGAACGATCCCGGACGAAACTAACTTTTTCAAGCCTAATTGGGACAATTGGACCGCGAAAATTCATTGCCGTGGCGCGCCATGTGCCACATTAGTGAGGATTTTCAGAGAGTTGGTTTTTTTCACTCTGTAGGAATTTTGCACTAGCGCCCCGCATGTCGCGGTGCGGTAGTGTAATTTTCTCAGAGTAATTTTTTTCCTCACTTTTTGATATCCAGACTTGGTCTTTGACCCCCGAACGTGATCCCGACTTAATTCCTTGAGCTTTTACTCGGACTTCAAAGCTCCAACTTGTTCAAATTAGCTCCAAATTATCTTAATAGCTTGAAATCACTTCCTGCAAGGCATAAAACACATAATAAGTGCAATACATTAATATTTAAGCTCAAACACAAATAAAATACAATAATTGAAGTGCAAACTACGACTTAAAGATAGGTTTCTAGCCTACCATCAAATAACTACCACAGATTTATGACTCAGTTTTTTTTTCTTTTCTTCTACAGGAAAGATTCTGTTCCTTTCTTATACTTATATTCAAAGTTTTTGAAGCATATATATCGCTAAAGAAGAATAAGATTCTTGTGTGGTTTAGACTTTTAGTTAGGTTTTTAGCCATATATTATTGTCGGACAATTTGGTAAACTTTTAGTCAGTGTCCAATCTAGTAGAGTACTTGTCAAAGGTACGTGATTGCATAGGTTAGGCTGTCATGTCCACGCTACTTGAACAAGGACAAATTTAAAGGACGTTTTCACGCTTGGCCTGTTATACGAAACACATTTAAAATTATGATTAGTTGATAAAGTAATGCAAGTTGGAACAACTAAAGAAAGGTTATATAACTTCCCAAAATGAAAATCTGCTAAAGTGAAATTGGAACTTAGAAAAAGAATTGGTGGTTTGGATTTTAAATTCTAGACAGTTAGCTTCTTTAATAATTCATTGCATCACTAGACACGGACGAATGCACGAGTTCAACTGAACCTATAACTTTCGACCAGAGTATGAATTAATATGTAAAAACCTACAAATTTTTTAATAAACATTAAATTTGAATTCATAATTTAAACAGTATAATAAGTGCAATGCTAAAAAAAATAAAAGTTGAATCCATTAAGTTTAATTTCTGGATCCACTTCTGTCACTCGAGCCTGAAATTTTTGAAAATGAAACCATTTCAGTATGATATTTAATTTGCAGCCAGTTTCGACTTTTGAATACACAAACAAGTTGTTGAGTATAGTTTTATTTAATTATCTACGCACTAAATTCTTAGATAGTCTAGAACAACAACGACGCTAAATAAAAGCATACAACGACTAAGACATTTCAATTTAAAGGGGCAAGTGCATACATAATCATTGGAATGTTATTTAGAGATTAATCAGTACTACTTATTTTTGTTCTGAAATTTTAAACTAAAAATCTTAACTTCAGGACAATCAGGACATATTTGTCCCAAAAATTTAAACTGAAAAACTGAAATTCAAGACGCACCGGTTAATTTCTAAATAGCAGCCCTTTAGAGTGGCTACTAGGTGTCATTTCTATCAATTTAAATTATAGTTTTACGAGTTCAAATCTCAATTGTCTCATGTAAGTGTTAGGCTCTCTGATATTTTATACTCTGTATGATTATATTATGTTTATGGGTTTTTCATTTTAATATTTGTGTAAAACCTCCCTAACCCTTTTTATCCCCGTTGAGGACCAGTACAGTACAATAATTGGTGATGGCTAGGTCAAAGAAAGAATAAAAACATTTGTACATGTGTTCACACTCACAAAATAGGTCCACGACAATTTGGCTGTAAAATTCCAACGTCATTCTTGCTATATGTCAAAGATGATAAAGATAACGCACACGAGATGCCGCATAATCACAGACTATAATTACGTATTTGTTTTGATTCTACAACATCTTCAGTATTATTATACCTTTGGTACGTAAAAATAAAGGGAGATAAAAAAAAATATTTTTCCAGAAAAGCATTTTTGTGTATATTGATGTATCAGCTTAACAAACTTCCTTTTATATTTGAAAAGCCTTCCTCTTTAAGAAAAAGAAATATTCTAGTTGTTAGCCTATTTTCCACCTCTCTATATGTGATTTGTGCTTATCAATAAAGAATAGTATTTCATTCAATTGCAATATCAATGACCGTTAATTTAATTTGTCTAAGATAATGTAACGCACACGAGATGCCGCATTATAGCAACTGTGATGTACTTTGATTCTACAACATTTCTAAGATGATATGTCTGGAGTGTAAAATTGAAGAAGGAAAAAAGAATCTTTTCCAAATAAGCATTTTGATATATGGATGTATCATCGAAATTATGAGTTCCCTTTTGTAATTGAAAAGGACGCCTCAGAAATCTTATATGCATAGTAATTGACTAAACTATCGGAATTCTCTAAGAGAAAAGTTATATTCCAGTTGTTAACCCATGAAACTCTAATTATTTCCTATAACATATATTTTTTAATAGTAAAACTCCCTCCATCTATTTAGAAGCTGAACTGTGCGAGTATGCGTCGATCGAGAATAGAATAATGTATTCACGTATCCGAATTTAATAAAAAAGAAAACAATATATATGTATATATATGAAGTATGGTAATACTGTTACTGATGTGAGGTTGTTTGAAAAAAACCGTCGGAGTTTACTCAAAGTAAACGATATTTACTATATTAGTTGAGAGGTTAAATATACTACACGAGTTTGAATTTAGGATTTTCTTTATTATCATTCATCGGATGTCCCCAAAGGAGCAGTTCGAATTTATGGTTCACTAGAGTGCTCCTTGTTCACTATGTAATAAACTACAGTATAAGAGAAGGACTCTGATCATTATCTGGATTTTCAGCAAATAATAACTACCGCAGAATTATGACTCAGTTTATTCTTTTTCTTTTTTTTTTAAAGGAAATTAGATATTTCCGTTCCTTTCTTATACTTCTGCTCAAAGTTTTTGAAGAATATCGCTAAAGAAGAACAAGTCTTTTGTGGTTTAAACTTTTAGTTGTGGTCTTAGCCATATGTTATTGTCGGACAATTTGATAAACTTTTAATCAGTGTCCAATCTAGTAAAACATGTACTAAATACTCGTCAAAGGTGTGTGATTGCATAGGTTAGGTTGTCTTGTTGTCCACGCTATTTGAACAAAGGACAAATTTCAAGGACGTTTTCACACTTGGCCTGGTAGACGAAGCACAGTTAGAATCAGCTAGTTGATA
Organism: Nicotiana tabacum; assembly: GCF_000715075.1. Classification (NCBI taxonomy): domain Eukaryota; kingdom Viridiplantae; phylum Streptophyta; class Magnoliopsida; order Solanales; family Solanaceae; genus Nicotiana; species Nicotiana tabacum. The sequence goes on from NC_134091.1 coordinate 26,724,887, forward strand.
AAGTAGTGCAAGCTGGAACAATTTTAAAAGTCCTACGGTCATTTTAATTGATTTTTTGTGACTGTTTTCACACATATTAAAGAATTCATATTTTAGTGTTAATTAACTATGAAATTGATCATATTAACCTTAATTTATTTATTGGAAATACAACAAATACTCCCGGATTCTTTCCTCCAAGGGCAACTTTGGATAAAAGAAGTTAATTCCTTATTGATATCTGAAAAAATCAAATATTGTGGACCACAAAAAAAAAAGAGGCCAAAAAATTAATTAAAGTGGACTAGAATGATTATATAAGTTTCCACAATGAAAATCTGCAAAAGTGAAATTGGAACTTAAAAACAAATTGGTGATTTGGATTTTAAATTCTAGACAATTAGCTTCTTCAATAATCATTGCTTCACTAGAGCTTGTATTTGGTGAAAATGAAGCCATTTCAGCATGATCTTTAATTTCGACTTTTGAATATGCAAACAAGTTGTTGAATCGAGTAAAGTTTTGCTTAATCCTTCACTATTTGAAGCTTGGTCGCTTAGCTTTCGACTACTTTAGTATCACTAGGCACTAAATTCTTAGATAGTCTAGAACCACAGTGACGCTAAAGATACATATTACACTGACAAAAATCCATTAATTTAAATGGTAGTATTACTAGTTTGAATCTCAATTATCTCAAGTGTTTTTCCGTTTGATCTGTTCTACTTTATATAACTATATTATGTCTGTCCTTTATTTAAATACATTGGCGATGGCTGGTCCAAGAAAGAATAAAAACATTTATGTAAGTGTTCACATTAGCAGAAGAGGACCAAGACACTTTGGTACAAAATTCCAAAGTCGTTCTCTATATGTCAAAGATGATAAAGATAACGCACACGAGATGCCGCATAATCACGACTATTATGTACTTGCTTTGATTCTACAGCTACTTCACTATTATTATATCTTTGGTACATAAAAATAAAGGGAGAAAAAAATTCCAAAAAAGCATTATTTTCTATAAATTGATGTATCAGCTCAACAAACATCCTTTTGTATTTGAAAAGCCCTTCTCTTTAAGAAAAAGAAATATTCTAGTTGTTAGCCTATTTTCCACTTCCCTACGGGTAATTTGTGCTTATCAATAAAGAATATTTCATTCAATTGCAATATCAATCTATTATTTGCAGTCGTTTTCATGGTTAAAGTTGAACCCTGATTCCTCTATACCTGAAATTAAACTAGACCTTGAACCCTGATTCCTCTATAACTGAAACGATTGGGTCTAGTTTTAGTAAATCCAAAAACAATTGAATTGAGCTCTACTCGGCCATTTTTGATGTATTTCGCTAAGTTAAATCGCGATCATTTACATATACTACTATTCAGTTGGAATTTCCATACTTCATATTAATATATGAAAAGAAACAACCAATTATTTAACAACTTGTTTAGATGGTTATTACCTATTGTATTGTACCGTTTTTGTTACTTTAAATACAATGTTTGTTTTGATTGTTACATAAAGTTTATTATTCATCGTTACTGTTTACCCGAAAAATCAGATAACGTTAAATTTAGATATGGTTCCAAGGGTATGCAAATTTCTTTGATACAAAATGATGATACATGTATTTTTTGCTATGAAATGGGAAATGATAGACGGGAAGACTGAAAAATATTAGAAGAACAGGCACAATGAAATCTTAATGTATCTTGGAGGACCTCTGTCTATTGCAGTCTATCTCCCTTTTTATAGTAGATGGTCACTACTTTATTTATAACAACATAATAAAATAATACATATAGTGGAGAACCCATGATGGTTTGTCTCTCTCTTGATTCTCACCAAGATTCTCTCCCTTGGTGCGGTTGTAATGACTTTTGTCTGCGAGCTTGGTACTGACTCAAGCTTGGTGCTAGATCGAATCCCTAGTCTTAGTTCGAGCTCGGTTCTGCCTTGGAGCATCGATATTCGGGGCTTGTGTCGATCGGCGTTACCCGGTAGTCCGATTCGGACATGGGCTCGATAATGATATCGAGTTTTGCCGTTGATTGGTCTTATAGCTCGAAGCTCGACGTCTCTACTTCGGAATTCATCCGAGCTCGCCATGTGGATACCCTTCGATTGAAACGTCATTGTCTCGACCGGTCTTTATGACTGAGAATCAGTTTTGACCGTACAGAGATAGTCCCCTCGTTTCTCGGAAAGGATGTGGCGAGGAACGATATGATTTTCCTGCGGCTCGATCAAATATATGCCGACGTTTCTATCGAACCCGATCTTGACGTATGTGATAACTGTCCCATCGGCTCGGTTTTACCGAGGCATTTAATGTGTGTCAGACGGTGGTCGTCCACCGCTGATACCGAACCGTCAAGCCTTAGTCTATAAATAGTCTTTCCACACAATTTTTACCACTTTTGCGCTTCTCTTCTTCTAAACTTTCCTATTTATCCTCTCTACTTCGCTGCTACGAGGCCGTCCATACCCGAATTTTGGTGTTGTCTATTTCTTCCTTTGCACCCTTTCCTTTCATATCAATGGCGAAAACTTCCAAAATCGTACCTCAGAAGGAAAAAGCCTCTTCCTCACGGCCGTCTGATGATAAGGCGTCGGTGGAGCCATCAGTTCATGACTATGTTCCTGGCCTGTGCATTTTGAAAACTGATTTTAAGGTGGAGAACCCTTCCTCCGTTCCAGGTCGATGCGAGCACGTATCGATGTATACATGCTCTATAACGGAGGATCACCTCGAGGCCGTCCGAAAAGACTGCAACTGGGGTTCTGAGGCCGTGTTGCAAATTTCGTCTTCCGATGAGGATGTTACCACTTACGTTGAAGGGTTTTTAAGTATTTACACTTATTCCTTCACACTGGGACCCGTCGACCCGGTGATTATTGATTTTTGCAAAAGGTATCAAGTCACCCTTGGCCAAATCCATCCCTTTTTATGGCGTATAGTGATCCTATTGTGCTTCTTCTCTATCAAAGCCGGGGGGTTGGATTTTTCTCTGAACCACCTCGTACGACTGTATCGGCCTCAGATCTTTCGAGGACTAATCAGACTTCATCATCGAGCATCGAAGGCATTGATGTCGAGCATCGATGAAGACAAGGATCGAGGTTGGATGAGTCGTTATATCCGAGTGAGGACCCGTGATCTCATTCCGGAGGAGAAGATGTCATTCCCTGAAGAATGAAATTTTGACCGTAAGTGATTTTGTTCACTTTTCAGGTGCTTTTCCGATTTTTTCTGATGTCCTTCCCTAATGTTCAGCTGCCCCTTAGATGCCACAAGCGATGCCCGACCTCGAGGACTGGGTTCGGAAGTTGGCCTCAACCTCCTCTTACGCCAAGCGCACTTGGCGTGATTTGGCAAAAGGCAGATGGGAGGCCAAGAACCATGGTGAGGTTTGCTTCTTGTCTCCTTCGAAGTATTCTTTGCGTTCTATTCGTTACCGATTTTCTCTTGTGCAGGCGTAACCAGGGATGCCGCTTTGAGGTCTTCGAGCAGGGAAGAAGGAAACAAGTCCCTGGTCCCTAAACAGGGGGAAGATAAGAAGCAAAAAGCTTCCTCTCGGTCAGAGGACCCCAAGCCCAAAACTCACAGGGTGAAGAGAAAAACAATTACCCTTTTGATTGACTCGGTCCAACGACTGAGAGAAGAAGAAGAAGAAGAAGAAGAAGAAGAAGAAGAAGAAGAAGAAGAAGAAGAAGAAGAAGAAAATAGCTCCTCGGCTTTGGTAGTCCGGTCTACGGAGGCCATCGAAGTTGCCAGAGCTCCCGAGCCGATGGCGGCTGTGCCTGTCGGGGTTGTTTCCGAAGACCAGAATCTCGACCAGAGTACTCCGAGCGATTTTCTCGGGGCTATGACAATGGGTGATTCACCTTCTCTTCCATCTTTTTCTGAGGAGGCGCTGAAGGAAGCTCGAGAATTGAACACTCCCGATATCGGCGCAGGCTCTGGTGTAGGGGATCTTTTTAGGGATTATTTTACTGGAGTTGACGATGGTTTCGATATCGGTGACGCTTCTCTTTTATTAGAGGAGGCTCAGCGTTTTATTACTCGGGTAATGATTCTTCCATACTTCGTTTCTTTGTTCTTTTCCATACATGACTCGTGTTTCTTACTGTGCAGGCCATTAGTAGGTTTTGAGTTGATCTTAGCCAGTGTGAGGCTGAGCTCAGGAAGGTCTCAGGTGAGAGAGATGCCCTGCGGCTTCTTTGCAGCCAAAAGGACGAGGCTATAAAGGACCTCCAAGTGGATTTGGCTAAGGTCCGTGAAGAAGGGGTCGGGCTCGATAAGCAGGTGAGCCTTGTTCTGTTAAAGTATAGGTCTGACTCAACCGTGGAAGTTAACCCTTCGTTGTCTCAAATGCAGCAAAAGATCAAAAAGATCGGGTTACTTCGAGAAGAAGTCGATCAAATCCGAGCTGAATGCAATCGGTGGAAGGAGACCCTCGACCGCCTGGCAGCGGAAAAAGAGACCATCTTAACAAAATTATTATCGGCCGACGTTTAACTTCGAAGTGTAAAGAAAAAGGGGTCGGTTCAAGCTAAGAAGATTGAGGAGCTTGAAACACGACTTGCTGAGGCTAAGGCGGAGGTTGAGTAGTCGAAAGTCTTGGCAGATAAGTCCATTGCTGTATATCGGGCTGATGCTGAGGCTGCTAAGATGGAGGCCCGGGCAGCGGCGAAGGTCGCCGATACTCGAGCTCATTGGGTTGCCGAACTTGCTAAGTGTATGTCTCGGAGGGAGACCCTCGAGGAGATACATGCTCGAGGTTTCGACCTTACCGAAGAGGTAAAAAAGGCAAAACAGCTCGAAGAGGAAGCTGAAGCCTTGGCTTCTGATGATGATGATGATGATGGTAGCGAAAGCGGATCCGAGGACGGGGAAGAGCTCGACCAGGAAGCTTAGTTTCGAATTCTTCATGTTTGTACATTAATCTCGTAGGCAATTTTCGTATATATATGTATAATCAGGTCGACTTGTTTTTGTTCTGTATAATCAGGTTGACTTGTTTTTGTTCTGTGAAGACTTTTAATCGAATGTTGACCTTGTAGTCTCTCTGATCGATCAGATTTGTAGCCCCTGGGTTTGCTTGTTGAGTCGATGATTCAAACTTTGAAGGAACATAATCCGTAGATGTAAAAAGTAGCTTATTAGCCGTCGAGTGAATGTTTGGAACTTGAAATATTGTAGCCCGTAGGCATAATGGTCGAGTGCGTGCTTGCTTGAACTTGAGATAAAGGTAGCTTGTAGGCTTAATATTCGAGTGATTATTTTGAACTCGGAATGTAAGTAGCCTGTAGGCTTAATGGTCGAGTGAGTGCTTGCTCGAACTCGGAATAACAGTAGCCTGTAGGCTTTAATAGTCGAGTGAATGTTTCGAACTCAAAATGTAAGTAGCCCGTAGGCATTGTAGAGTGAGTGCTATGTTCGAACTCGGAATAACAGTAGCCCGTAGGCTTAATAGTCGAGTGAATCTTAATTCTGGTTCCACAATAAATCTCAAGTCATTGCACATGTGTTTATGTTTGGGCCGATCTATATGAGCATGGTTCATTTTGACCATTTGGCTCTTACAATTTTTCCTGTTGGAACCTTGTTGTGAGATGACTTTCTTGCATCTGAACTCGATGTATTTGAGGGCCCTGATGCTCCCCCGGCATTCGAGGTCCATCAGAAAGAGGCCTCGGATATTGTTGAAAGTGCAGCACAATCGATGGTTGCCTCATTAAAAACCTTGCCGAAAAACCCATTTAGGAGAAAACCGATCTAAGGGAAAAAGAGTGCAACACGTGCTCTTGATCGAAAGATCTTCTTCAGCTCTTGTTCGGACTTCTGCATGGGTTAGTTAGATGAATAAGGAAAGGTCGTACCTTAGCAGTAGTACCATTTTAGATGTGATACATTCCAATTGCTTGATAGTTGTTTGCCGTTTATGATGCCGAGCCTGTATGATCCTTTTCTAACGTTCTCGAGCACCTGGTATGGTCCTTCCCAATTTGGTCCTAATTTTCCTTCGTTTGGATTCTGAGTATTGATGGTGACTTTTCTTAACACTAAGTCCTCGGGCTTGAAATGATGGAGTTTAGTTCTTCGATTATAGTACCTTTCGATTCGTTGCTTTTGGGCGGCCAATCGAATGAGGGTAGCTTCTCGTCCTTCGTCTGATAATTCAAGGCTGGTGTTCATAGCCTCGTTATTTGATTCTTCCGTCATGAATCGAATTCTGGGACTAGGTTCACCGACTTCGAGTGGTATCAATGCTTCGGAACTATATACTAAGGAGAACGGGGTCGCCCCCGTACTGGATTTTGACGTTGTTCGGTATGCCCAAAGGACTTCGGGCAGGATTTCTCTCCATTTTCCCTTTGCGTCGTTCAATCTCTTCTTCATGTTTTGAAGAATAGTCTTGTTCGTTGATTCGGCTTGACCGTTCCCACTGGGGTGGTATGGTATTGATAATATCCTTCTTATTTTGTGATCTTCGAGGAATTTTGTGATTTTGCTGCCAACGAATTGCTTCCCATTGTCGCATACTATTTCGGCGGGTATCCCAAATCGGCATATGATATGATCCCAAATAAAGTCTATGACTTCTTTCTCTCTTATTTTCTCGAACGCCTGCGCTTCAACCCACTTAGAAAAATAGTCAGTCATAAATAAAATAAATTTGGTTTTGCCTGGGATCGACGGCAGAGGGTCGACGATGTCCATCCCCCATTTCATGAATGGCCACGGGGATAGGACCGAGTGAAGTTTCTCCCCGGCTTGATGGATCATTGGCGCAAACCTCTGACATTTATCACATTTACGAACAAATTCTTTCGCATCTTTGCCCATATCGATCCAATAATACCCCGCTCTGATCACTTTTCGGACTAATGTATTGGCACCAGAGTGATTGCCACAAGTGCCCTCATGTACTTCCCGGAGTATGTAATTGGTATCTCCCGGATCCACGCATACCGCCATCGGTCCATCGAATGTTCTTCGATATAGGTTTTCGTCCGCAGCCAACGTAAATCGAGCAGCTTTAGTCCGTAGGGCCATGGAATCTTTAGGGTCTGAAGGGATCTTTCCGTTTTTTAAGTATTCAATATACTTGTTTCTACAATCCCAGGTTAAGCTAGTAGAATTTATTTCGGCGTGCCCATCTTCGATTACCGATCTTGAAAGTTGGACGACAGTCCCCGAGCTCAAATCACCTACCTCGACCGACGATCCCAAATTTGCGAGAGCATCGGCCTCATTATTCCGTTCTCGCAGAACATGCCGTAGGGTCCATTGTTTGAAATGGTGTAAGGTGATAAGCAGTTTGTCCAGATACCTTTGCATCCTACCTTCTCGGACTTCGAAGGTTTTGTTTACTTGACTCACCACCAACAAAGAGTCACAGTGCGCCTCAATGACTTCTGCTCCCAAGTTTCTGGCTAGTTCGAGACATGCAATCATGGCTTCATACTCGTCCTCATTGTTAGTTAACCTGATAGTTTTAATAACTTACCTAATAATGTTACCCGTGGGGGGTTTCAAAACTATGCCTAACCTGGACCCTTTTATCCTCGAAGCACCGTCCGTAAAAAGGATCCATACCCCGGACGATATACCTGATTTCAAAAGGAGTTCCTTTTCGACTTCGGGTATGAGGGTTGGCGTACTGTTTACCCTAAAAATCGGATAACGTTAAATTTAGATATGGTTCTAAGGGTATGCAAATTTCTTTGATACAAAATGACGATGCATGTATTTTTTGCTATGAAATGGGAAATGATAGACGGGAAGACTGAAAAATATTAGAAGAACAGGCACAATGAAATCTTAATGTATCTTGGAGGACCTCTGTCTATTGCAGTCTATCTTCCTTTTTATAGTAGAGAGTCACTACTTTATCTATAACAATATAATAAAATAATACATATAGTGGAGAACACATGATGGTTTGTCTCTCTCTTGATTCTCGCCAAGATTCTCTCCCTTGGTGCGGTTGTAACGGCTCTTGTCTGCGAGCTTGGCACTGAATCGAGCTTGATGCTAGATCGAATTCCCAGTCTTAGTTCGAGCTCGGTTCTGCCTTGGAGCATCGATATTCGGGGCCTGTGTCGATCGACGTTACCCCGTAGTCCGATTCGGACACGGGCTCGATAATGATATCGAGTTTTGCCGTTGATTGGTCTTATAGCTCAAAACTCGACGTCTCTACTTCGAAATTCGTCCGAGCTCGTCATGTGGATACCCTTCGATTGAAACGTCATTGTCTCGACCGGTCTTTATGACTGAGAATCGATTTTGACCGTACACAGTTACGTAACAACAAAAAGTGTCACTTTATGTAACAATCGATTTGATGTGATCGCGTCGTTACCTTATTATTTTCTCCTACATTTTTATATAATAATTCTACCTCGTAACTTACTTCTCTTCTTTGTAATATTGGACGTTTATTCTTCATATTGTTGGTGCATGGCATCATAAAATGACACCAATCTAATCAGAGACGGAGCCAGAATTTGAAACTTATGAGTTTAGAATTTTAGAACTTTTAAGTTACTCGATCCAAAATTAATAATTTATACATATTAAATGAATTTCTAAGACAAATATTTGGACTAAAGTTACTGGAATCAACCGAACCTGCACTTCGGTCTCTAGCTCGGCCCCTACAAACAATATAACTTATCCAAACATTATATGCATCAAAGCAATACAATACAATATATACAACCATATATTATGAAGGAAAATGGGCCAAATATACCCCTCTACTTTCATATATTATCTACATTTAACATCCATTCTATTATCCGGTCAAATTTACCCCTACCGTTATACTATCAGGCAAAATTTACCCATACAATAAGCAAACTTTTAAAAATTACCCCTTAGTCCTTCAGGTGACCCAGAATCTCCCAAATTATTTTAATTAAGTTACTGATTCTTCTTCCTAGTCTATTATTTTCGAAATAAATGGTATTTATCTGCTTTCTGAATTGGAGACAAAAATAAGAGAAACAAATATGAAATAAATACAACAGTTAATAAACGAAGTATAGTTATTTGAAAAATCTAAATTAGGTAGCTTGTCTAAATTCTAAAAGTATTTACAACATCCCAATTTTAATGAATTCATTGCACCAAATGTATGAGGACTTTGCAAGTATTAGTGATTGAAGTTGAAGTACTCGGAGACTTTATATTGTCTAATTTAACTTTGCTTTAATCAAATGCCTACACACTATGCACTCTTAAGTTAGTCGATCGAACTATATACTAACCGAATAATGATAAAATATATTTGAATATACATGTACATACATAATGATCAACTGCATATAATGCACAATAAATAGACTCGCTGAATTTTACAGTGTGTATATGGTTGAAAAAAAAAAAAAATTAATCCAATTCCAAACCCATTATAACAAGAAGAGAAGTGAGTGCATTGGTAATTAAAAATATTCATGAATAATTTATATAGTCTAATAACTTTAGCATTCACATCAATAGTAATTTTTGAAAATAGTGGAGCAAGAAGAACAACAAGTGATTTAAATAAAAGGAATTTGGGAGATTTTGGATTACTTAATACATCAAAGGGTAATTTTTAAAAGTTTGCTGATTGTAGGAGTAAATTTAGCCCGATAGTTTAATAATATGGATAAATTTGACCGAATAGTATAACGAGAGGTTAAATGTTTACAGTATCTCACAATCATCCAATCAAGCTGTAAGGCTTCCGTCTAAAACCTTAACATACCCTTTTATATACCTGCTGAGGACCACTATATATTACAATAATTGGTGATGGCATGTTCCAAGAAAGAAGTAAAAAATATGTAAGTTTACACTAGCAAAGAAGTCGACGAGTATATGGCTACAAAATCCAAAGTCGTTTATCTGTCGAAGATAATAATGTAACGCACACGAGATGCCGCATTATTGCGGCTATGATGTACTTTGAATCTACAACATTTCAAAGATGATATGTTTACATTTCAAATATGATATGTTTGGAGTGTAATATTGAAGGAGGAAAAGAATCTTTTCCAAATAAGCATTTTTGATATATGGATGTATCACCTAAATAAATTTCCTTTTGTAATTGAAAAGGACGCCTCTTTAAGAGAAAAGTTATCCCAGTTGTTAACCCATGAAACTGTCTTCTTTTTCATCCTTTCCCTATGGATAATTTGGTCTCATGCTTATCAATAAGGGATGTTACATGGTCGTCCAAATTTGCTGTTTACTTTTCTAGTCGGTATACATAAATATTATAATAATTATACATGATTATACATATTATATATGTTTTGTACATATATTATGCATTAGTTTGTTGTTTCTAGTTTAAACGGTTGGTGAGAACTATTTAAGTTAATTTTTCTATCAATAAATAATAGGAAAACTACAAGTTATGTCGATTTATAAGTAGCTTATTATAAAAATTGGTCAATTCATAAAATATTACTAATGTATTAGCTAAATGTTATCAATATTAGCCAATTAACTATTTATAGCCAAAAAAAAATCAAATTTTTGCTTTCTTTTGAGTGAGTGCTATTAGAATAGATTGGGTACGTCTTAAGGAACTTGAATCTCAGTTTTGGGATAATTTGGTGGAGTTTTGAGGTGGTTTGAATTGAAAATTCGAAGTAGAAGGTGAACATGAAAAAAATGATATGTGTATCATTTGTTTATGTATCATATCTGTATCAAATATGTATTACATGTATATCCATGTATACCTGTGTGTGAGATGCATGCGTGATACATGTGTTGCAGAAGAATTTTTTAAATTCGATTTTAACTACAAATTTTGATACCAAATAATCCAAATCACCTCTAATCTTCCTCAATATTTGTATAATGACTCGTCTATATGTTTTCAATGAATTTCAACCATACCCATTGAAAAATGTCATTTTTTGTTTAGTTTTTTTTGAATCTTGTATAAATATATTTTTGTATTTCATCCCCTTGTTTGCTACCTCATCCATGAATTCTTATTCATCTTGCATCTAATATTGCTGATCACGCTTAAAAATATGGAAGGAGATCTTTTGCATCTAATGTTGCTGATCACGCTTAAAAATATGGAAGTAGCTCTTTGCGTGTGATTCTTGGAGAGAAAAAATCGTATTTATTTGGATTTTTAATTTTTATGTGTTTGATTAGTTTTGGTAAGTTTGTGATTAATGGCTAGATATTGATAAGTTGGGACTTATATGGGACATTTACCTAAAATTCCCTAAACAGTATTACATTCATATATGCATTTCAGCCGACGTGCCGGTCGTTTTCATAGTTAAAGTAGGGCCTATACCGCTATACGCTTGGTTTTATGATTTTTGTGGTGGGTTCTTCAAGTGAAAATAGCATGAGCTAGTCAGTTTTCGGACTGGTAATTAAAAAATAGCCAGCATTTGTAAAGTTATTGAAAAATAGCCACTATTTTGCTGCAACACGGAAAGTTCCAGCATAATATGCTGGAGATTGATGCACCTGTGTATGAACTTCCAGCATACTATGCTGGAACTCCAGCACACAGAAAGTTCCAGCATAATATACTGGAGATTGGAGCACATGTGTATGAACTTCCAGCATATTATGCTGGAACTCCAGTATATTATGCCGGAAGTTCACATGTAAAATATTCGAACTTCAATATATTATGCTGGAATATTATCCGTATTTTGAACAGTATTTTCGTTCAGATTTATCTTTACATGAAAAATGGCTAAAATTCGATTACTTTTGAAACTGTGACTATTTTTCAATTACCACTTGTAAATCTGGCTATTTTTGAATTTCGTGATTAAATTGGGCTCATATGATAGTAACGGGCCTACTCTAATCTATTCGGCCCATTATTAAAATTATATGGAAACACTCATTTTTATTTCGAGTTTGCTTTCATACACATTGACATTTCTTTGTAGGCTTTCCTGTTGTTCCCTAGTTTTAGGTGAACTTAGTTAATTAAGGATCTATGATTTAATTTAAATTCACTTCTATACATGCATTGTATATTTAAAAGCACGAAAGCCCTTAGCGAAATGCCGTTCACCTTTTTTACTCTTTAAAAATAGTTTTTACATTGGATAAAATCATAATTAAATTATTATCCTAATATTTAGGAATTTGAAATCTACTAAAAATTTTATTGTTAAATTCTTTCCTTATTTGAAGTCATAATTATTTTCAAGTCTTTGCCTTTTTTATTTTGTTATAAATGATTTAGAGCCCGTTTGGATTAGCTGATTGTAAATAGCTGATAAGTTTGTAGTGCTGAAAAGTTTTTTTAAATGCTGAAACTGATTTTTAAAATAAGCATTTACGTGTTTGGATAGAAGTGCTGAAACTGATAATAAGCAATTGATGTGTTTGATTAAAAAATGCTGATAAGCTATTCTTTTGTTAAAATGACTAAAATACCCTTGAATCTTTTTCAAAAGATTATAAATTAAAAATTTCTTTGTAAAAAAAAGAATTAATAACGAATATGGAATGAAGAGAAAGTTAAGAAATTTATTTTGGGAAAAGTATTTTGTGAATTAGAAAATATTATTAAGGATAAACTAGTAAAAGTGTTGGTCAAACTAAAAGTGCTTATAAGTTGAAAAGTCATAAGTTGGGGGTGACCGGCTTATGACTTATGGCTGATTTTAGATTATAAGCACTTGGCTTATAAGCACTTTGAGTGTTTACCAAACGCGTAGATCAGCCAAAAGGTACATATAAGCCAATTTGACCAGCTTATAAGCTTAGCCAAACACCCTCTTAATCATTAATAGACTTCAACTTAAATAAAATAAAACTCTAGCTTTGTACAAATCCAAATTAAACGTAAATTTTATATCCCTTTTAGTCTAATTCTACCAAACTTATTGGCTATTCTGGTAAGCAAAAAACGAAAAGAAGTTCACGTTAGGAATCTTAGAAAGGTTTTATTTTCAAGTTTTCCTTTTCTTTATTTTGTTATAAGCAATTTAATCATTATTTGACTCAAACTCAAGTAACACGTAAGCTTCGCACTCCTTTTAGTTCTTCCGAATGTTAAACACCTATTTTTTCTAAATTTTGGTTTCTAATCATATTGGACAAACTTGTAATTTAATTTTTTAATAACTAAGACTTTGAAATTAACTAAAATTTTGATTAATAAACTTTTACTTATTTGAATTATGTTGAAAGTCCTAATACTGTATTTAGAAATTCAAAATCGAGTATATTTCTACTAATAAATATGATTTTATATATTTCGCATTCATATATGATTCAAAATGGAGTATGCAAAATTTAGTCATGCAATTTTAAACTGATTTCTGTTATATTAAAAACACGAAAGCACTTAACAACATGTCATTCGCATTTTTTGCCCTTAATAAATTTACTTTATATTGTATATAATTGTAATTGTAAATATAAATGATTTAAAAGACTCAAATTCGCCAAATTATAGTGTAAAAGAAGCTCGATCGGTTTTCCACACGCAATGAAAGTCACTTTTGCCTTGGGATCTTTTTGCCAAAACTGACCGGCAATTAATGTCACTTTAATTTTAGTATTCTTTTACCATAATTGCCGTTCAATTTTTTCTTACTATATTTTGCCAACATTGAGGGTTGTTCAATTGAAGAATATATATTCTAAAGATTTAAGGATGTGCAATAATTTTTATAGCGTAAAAAAGCCCCAAATTAGAATGAATAAGGAGAATACAATTTAAAGAATATATATTCTAAATATTTACGGATGTGCAATGATTTTTATAGTGTAAAAAGCCACGTTAATATCACTTTAAGTTTAGGGTTCTTTCATTAAAATCAACCACCAATTAATGTCATTTATGGTTTAGTGTTCTTTTACCAAAATTGTCGTAAGATACAAAGTAATTTTTGAAATTTCTAGAACTTTAAAACCAAAATTATTTAAAATAAGAAGGAGTTGAACACTTCTATAAAATTAAAGAAGCCACTATTTCACATTCTTTATCATAAACTCTTAATAGTATCAATGTCTATAGGATGAAACTTGTTTGTGATTTGAGGTAAACTTTCTAACTTTAGCCGTTCTTAAAGTTATGTAAAAGTAATAGACAGCTGCAAAAAGGTTGTCGGTTGCGATTTTTGTATACAATATCTCATATACGATTGTAAAAAAATTGGTTAAATATTCTTACTCATATGTTGCTCATATTTTATAAGAAAAGAAGACGAATTCAATTACCTCTTTTAGTTGATGATATTATAGTTATTAAACGATTTAAATTTTTTGTTATTTAACAATAAACATTGGCAGTTGGTGTCCTTGCACCTAGCCAGAATTTTATTTGTTTATATCCGTTCATGTAAATAATTTATAATTATTATAGAATGCCTGATTTTTCTTTATTGCACATCATTTTTTTTCCTTTGAATTTAAAAAACAGAACAATGAAACGTTAAGGTTCTTTTTTTTTTATCTGATTGTTCAATTTTTCTTCGTATGAGCATAAACTGTTTAAAAAGTTTTATGTTAACTATTTCTAATTAAACGTCACGATTATCTATCTTCCTCTCATATAACGTGGTACTTTATTTTAAATTCCACACTAGATTTTGAATTTGAAGTTAAAAGTTGGTTTTTAGTACTTGGTCAGATCACATGACCGGAGAAAGCTATTTTCAGCAAACTTAAGCAAGGAGCTTTCGGCATCATGGATTTCATATCATAACTGAAATTTCGAGGAAATTCAACTGACTTTTGCCTCTACTTTGTTGCTTGAACAATAAGCAAGGGGCTTCCCTTCTCTTATCTCTATTTGCACTCAAAATTTTATCTGCAAGAAAATGTTAGAAACTCAGTTGCTACAGATTTTGAAAGGGAATAGTTGCACGTTGTGAGAACAGAAAATCCACCAACCACTATAGTTATTGCTATTTTTGTTTTCTTTATCTTTTGTTTTTGGTGCCTATCTTCCTGTCTAATTTATCTTTTTCTCATTTGAATTTTATGTTATCATGGAGTTATGGAACGCATAAATATTGTTTAACATGTATGTCTGGGTTGTGAAACTTTTTGTGTTAAATCCTGATTATGGGTTCAAGTCTGTCTTTTGAATCCTCCATTAAATAAATTTTCAAATATCTTGATTGACTTTTATGACCTTCATACCTTGTTGGTATATGGCAGAACAAACCAAAGCGATATAGATATATATGAAGAACATTGTATATTAAGAGATATTATATAAGATTTAACATAACATGTTATTATCTCATACAATAAGTTATTTATAATTACAAATGATGTATAACTAAACTAATTAAATTTTCATGTTTGGAGGTTTATAACATAACCTATTATTTTGAATTATCCTATTACATCAATGCAATAACACTCATTTTTTCATCTAAATAAATGTTGCATCTATTTGGACATCAATGATTATTATACATAATTTGTATCTATTATAAATAATTTTGTTATTAATACTCCCAACTAATTAACACGTGCAACACACGTATCATAAAACTAATTTTCTTATAATTACGTATGGAATTAGTACTAGTCAACTGTGTCTGTTAAAAAGAAAATCAGAAAAAAGAGGAGAAAACAGAATACTATCATTCAATCAATATGGCCTTTAATTGTCGTTTTTACTTGACGGCAATGTACATCCTAAAATCTAGATAGGCTTGCATTTTCCTTTTCGATATAAAGGGAGGTTAGTCTAATAATAATCTATAAACGAAAATTAATTTGGTAAATCACGGCATTGCATAATCGAAAAAATATATACGGCCAAGGAAAGATTGTCCATTTGAAAGGTTCAATATCATGACCTCATGTGAGGTGTGTAAATGAATATTGTTTAAAAAAATCGACGGTTATTTTAAAGATTATCCTTTCATATACTTTCTTTGACTCCAACCAATTACTAATCTATTTGCCTTTGTTTCGCTAAAACGAAAAATTCAATTTTTATGACATTTCAAATGTAATATGTGATTTACTAAAAAATAGATCGATATCATCTTGCATAAAATATTCCTATATGCATTTCGTGTGTTACTAAAGTATTTTGTGATATTTATAATTGCACGATTATTTTCTTTTATCAATATACTGTCAGAATATTATCGTATTTATGAGCCTTGGATTCTTAAAGATTGCATTATATGAATCATCCCTCGATCTTTTGGTTCTTTACAATTGTAACTTGGTATAAAGTTTCTCAATGTTTTTACTAAAATCTTCGAAAAAATTCTATTGTTCAACAAAATGAAAGGAAGCTGAATTCCAAGTATTTACGATTAAAAGTTTTTTCAAATGTTTTATTAATTTCAAAATGTAAAAGGATAAGGAAAGCTATAACCAATTAGAGTGGTAGAGTCCAAAGATATTTATAAGAATATTTTGTTACTAGTCAAAAAGTAATTTTTCAAAGTTTATGTGATTTT
This sequence comes from Nicotiana tabacum, assembly GCF_000715075.1. Lineage (NCBI taxonomy): Eukaryota > Viridiplantae > Streptophyta > Magnoliopsida > Solanales > Solanaceae > Nicotiana > Nicotiana tabacum. The sequence goes on from NC_134091.1 coordinate 26,741,328, forward strand.
GCTTTTCTATAAGCCGGTGAAACAATCTCTAAGTATAAATTTTGCGTACATACTATCCTTCTAAAAATTATTTATAAAATTAAATTGGATATATTTTTGTTGCAGTCAAAAAGGTAAAATAACTACAAAGGAAATACAGCGGGACACAATTTGATAAGTCTCCTACTTAGATGTTTACTACTTTCAGAGTCATTATCAACTCCATATCAAATTTAGAGATTGTACTTCATCCAAATCAAAATACTCCTATATAAAATATAATAATCCTTCTTTTTTCACCTCCTTAGTATCAAGCAAAATCATTACCTCGTATTGTAAACGGTGTCCGAATTCTTTATCGGATTTTACAAGTTGCTTTTTCCCTGTCCCAATGGAAGATTCCTCACTCCACAAGATGCTCTTTTCCTTGGCTTTGACCTACTATAATAATGCTCTTTTTAAGTAATGTGCTCATAATTTTAATGTTCCTTATGTTCTTAAAGATATCTCTACATCTTCTTAGAAGTTATAAACTCGCGATATTCAAGTTTGATTTTTTGAGTTGTTTTCTCAAGCAAGTATAAAGGTCTTAGAAGGTGTATACGGTCGAAATGGATTTGGCGTATCCGATACGGTTCGATGGGTGATATATCGAAGTAAGATCCCGAATGGGGGAACTAATCTAGAGCCTGGGAAGGCCGATCCGTGTTGAGATCGGTATCATAATCAAACTCGAACAAGAATCGAACCATGACGCGGGTAGATCTATCGTGCAGATAATCCAAAAACCAACCTACATTGACCATGAATCCGTTCGAGGGCTTGAACCGGGATCGAGCTCGAGTCAAGATCACAAGTTCGAGCCGAAATCAAGCTCGAACCAAATCGAGGGTTCTAAGTAAGATCAGGCTCACAGACAAAAGCCGTTGTAATCCCACTAAAGGAAATCTTGGCAGAAATTATGGAAAAGCTGATTTATCATGGGTTTTCCACTGAATGTTTATTTTATTATGCTTGGAGCCAAAGTCCCTTCACTATAAAAGGACTTGTTTATCATTTTGTAAGGGGGCCAATTGGGAGGACTTATACTATCACAAATTGTATTATCCCATCTACAAGCAAGAGGGATCTTTCTAGTTTCTTAGATTGATTCTATTTTTATTAAATCCTAAATTTCACTATTCATAATTGATTGGCATAAGATTACATTTTTCTCCAACCTATATCCATACTTTTATTTATCATAGCGTTCTGAATTAAGTTGTACGACGTATCTTCGGAACTACGCATAAATTCAACTCTATCCCTTTTTCGGATAAATAGTTTGGCGCCCACCGTGGGGCCGAGGATAATAGTGGTCACTTATTTTCGAAAATAACCTTCAATTCAGGCTCGGCTACGAATAGCCACCGACCAAATGGCTTCGCCGACCGACTACGAAGCTGGCCTTCAAGATGAAACCAACAACTTGACACTACCCGAGATTCGAGCCGGAATACCACTAGATGTTAATTCACAAATTGCTTTGGAAGCAAACTAGCGTTCCGAACCGGAAAGAAGTATTCAGGGCGGTGCTCGATCCGTAGCCCAAGACACCCAAAACCCGGAGGAGATCGGGGCCAGCTTACGCATGATCTTCGAGATGTTACAAGCCCAACAATTAGCAATAGCTCAGCTACAGAGCCAAACTCGCGCACAAAGTAGGCCGATTTCCAACCCACTTCGAGAGGTCACCCCCAGAACAGAGCCTGCCAAAAGAAAATCTAACGAGCAGGAATCAGAGACTAATCCCGGAATTACTAAACTGCTCGAGGAACTCACGAAATGAGTCGAAGATAACGACAAGAGGGTGGAGACGTATAATGCTAGGGTCGATCAAATCCCGGGAGCTTCGCCAATGATAAAAGGGCTTGATTCAAAAAATTTCATTCAAAATCCTTTTCCATCGTGTGCGGCACCAAAGCCAATCCCCAAAAAGTTCTGTATGCCCGAAATTTCGAAATACAATGGTACGACCGATCCTAACGAACATGTTACCTCTTACACGTGTGCCATAAAAGGCAACGATTTAGAAGATGACGAGATCGAATCCGTGCTATTGAAAAAGTTTGGGGAGACCCTCTCGAAAGGAGCTATGATTTGGTACCACAATCTACCACCAAATTCTATCGATTCTTTTGCCATATTGGCATATTCGTTCGTAAAAGCACATGCTGGTGCCATAAAGGTCGCAATGAGAAAGTCAGACCTCTTCAAAGTAAAGCAAAGGCAGGGAGAAATGCTGAGGGAATTCGTATCCCGATTTCAAATGAAACGCATGGAATTACCCCCGGTCACCGACGACTAGGCCATACAAGCTTTCACCCAAGGATTGAACGAGCTAAGTTCGACAGCATCACATCGGCTGAAGCAAAATTTGATCGAGTACCCGGCGGTAACTTGGGCAGATGTACATAACCGATATCAACCGAAAATTAGGGTCGAGGACGATCAGTCGGGGACCCCGTACGGACCTGTTCATTGGAACAGGACAGTTATTAATCAAAAGCAGATCGACATAGAACAAAGGTCAAACAGAGACCGATATCGACCATACATCACCAATCGAGTGAACAGTGGTTCAACACGCAACGCAGTTCGGAAAAGTCAAAGAATTGATCGGGGACAAAATTCTCGGGGGCTTATGAGTAAGAGCGGCTTCGACAAATATGCCAAGCCTATAGAAGCACCTCGATTATCAGAGTATAACTTCAGCGTTGGCGCATCCACTCTCGTATCGGCCATCGGACGCATCGAAGACACTAAATGGCCCCGACCAATGCAAACCAACTCTGCCCGGAGAAATCCCAATCAAACGTGCGAATACCATGGAACCCATGGCCACAGAACGGAAGATTGCAAGCAACTAAGAGAGGAAATAGCTCGCCTATTTAACAAAGGGCACCTTCGGGAGTTTCTGAGTGATAGAGCAAAGAGCCATTTTAGAAGCAGGGATGTCAGCAAGCAGAACGAGCAATAAGAACCACAACACGTTATCCACATGATCATCGGCGGCACCGATACTCCCCGGGGACCGATGCTTAAGCGCACTAAAACATCGATGGTGAGGGAAAAGCGATCTCGAACTCAAGAGTACGCACCAATGGGGACTTTGTCCTTTGGTGATAAAGATGCAGAAGGGGTCATCCAACCTCACAACGATGCCCTGGTAATATCCGTACTCGTAAATTAAACTAAGATTAAGCGTGTGTTGATCGATCCAGGTAGCTCGACCAATATCATTCGATTAAAGGTAGTAGAGCAGCTCGGCCTGCAGGATCGAATCGTGCCTGCAACTCTGGTCCTAAACGGGTTCAATATGGCATGCAAAACCACCAAAGGGGAGATAGCCTTGCCAATAAACGTGGCCAGAACTGTCCAGGAAACAAAGTTTCACGTGTTCGAAGGCGATATGAGGTATAACGCCTTTTTTGGAAGGCCATGGATCCACAACATGAGAGCTGTGCCTTCGACCCTGCACCAGGTCCTCAAATTTCCTGCGTCGGGAGATGTCAAAACGGTATACGGAGAGCAGCCAGCCGCAAAAGAAATGTTCGCTGTCGATGAAGCCAAACCAATGTCCTTACTTTCGCCGATAAAGGGACCAGACCTGGAAGGGGAACGGGACACCAAATATCAATCACAGACAGTGACTCCAACCCAGCCTGACAACCAGAAAGTCGAAGAGAATAAAGAGCAAAGGGTCCCTCAATCTTTCGTAACTCCCGATGACTCCGATGCCACAAAATCAACGATCGAGGAGCTAGAACAAGTCGTATTAATAGAGCGCCGGCCCGAGCAAAAGGTATACTTGGGGACGGGGCTGAGCCCTGAACTCGGGAAGAAACTCGTTCAATTTCTTATCAATAACATCGATTGTTTCGCCTGGTCCCATTTAGATATAACAGGGATCCCGCCGGAAATAACGACACACCAGCTAAGTTTGGACAATCGGTTCAGACCGGTGAAACAAAAAAGAAGACCCTAGTCCGATAGAAAGAACGCTTTCATAAAGGACGAGGTAACCAAACTTCTCAAAATAGGGTCCATTCGGGAGGTAAAATACCTCGAATGGTTAGCCAACGTAGTCGTAGTCCCTAAAAAAGGGGACAAACTTAGGATGTGCGTGGACTATAAGGATTTGAACAAAGCATGCCCCAAGGACTCTTTTCCATTGCCCAACATCGATCGCATGATCGATGCCACGGCCGGCCACGAGATCCTCACTTTTCTCGATGCCTATTCCGGGTATAATCAAATACAGATGAACCCGGAGGACCATGAGAAAACCTCATTTGTCACCAAATATGGGACATATTATTATAATGCGATGCCCTTTGGGCTAAAAAACGCAGGGGCCACTTACCAACGCCTAGTGAATAAAATGTTCGAAGAACAAATAGGAAAATCAATGGAGATTTATATTGATGACATGTTAGTTAAATCCCTTCACGCAGAGGACCATTTAATTCATTTGCAGGAAACGTTCAAGATTCTGAGGAAATACAAAATGAAGCTCAACCCCGAAAAATGTGCCTTCGATGTCGGTTCGGGCAAGTTCCTCGGCTTCATGATATCACATCGGGGAATAGAGATTAACCCCGATAAAATCAAGACTGTTGAAGACATCACCGTCGTAGACAGCGTAAAGGCCGTGCAAAGACTAACGGGTCGAATCGCCGCCCTAAGCCGATTCATATCGAGGTCATCCGATCGAAGTTATAATTTCTTTTCTCTACTCAAAAAGAAGAACGATTTTTCATGGACCCCGGAGTGCCAACAAGCATTAGAAGGACTAAAACGATATCTGTCAAGCGCACCACTGCTTCACACTCCAAAAACCGATGAGAAACTTTGCTTGTACCTAGCAGTGTCAGAAGTCGCCATAAGCGGTGTCCTGGTTCGAGAAGAGCAAGGTACGCAATTTCCAGTTTATTATACGAGTCGAACCTTAGGAGAGGCGAAGACTAGATATCCGCTCCTAGAAAAGTTGGCGCTTGCACTAATAAGCGCCTCAAGGAAGTTAAGGCCGTATTTCCAATGTCATCCCATATGCGTATTGTCTACTTACCCGCTTCGTAATATTTTGCACAAACCCGAGTTATCAGGCCGGCTAACCAAATGGGTCGTCGAACTCAGTGGGTACGATATCGAATATCGACCCCGTACGGCCATCAAGTCTCAAGTCCTAGCAGACTTCGTGGCCGATTTCACACCAGCCCTCATGCCCGAAGCCGAAAAAGAACTGTTGAAATCAGGTACATCATCGGGGGTATGGGTCCTTTTTACGGATGGGGCTTCAAACGTAAAAGGGTCCGGGCTGGGCATAGTTTTGAAACCACCCATGGGTGGCATTATTAGACAATCTATTAAAACTATCAGATTGACTAACAACGAGGCCGAGGCCGAGTACGAAGCTATGATTGCAGGTCTCGAGCTAGCTAGAAATTTGAGAGCAGAAATTATTGAAGCCAACTGCGATTCCTTGCTGGTGGTGAGTCAAGTAAACAAAACTTTCAAAGTTCGAGAAGGTAGAATGCAAAGGTATTTAGATAAGCTGCTTATCACTTTGCGCCATTTCAAACAATGGACTTTACGGCATGTACCACGGGAGCAGAATAATGAGGCCGACGCACTAGCGAATTTGGGGTCATCGGTCGAGGTAGATGATATGGGCTTGAGGAATGTGGTTCAACTTTCGAGATCGGTAGTCGAAGAAGGACACGCCGAAATAAATTCTACAAGCTTAACTTGGGATTGGAGAAACAAGTATATCGAATATTTGAAAAACGGAAAACTCCCATTGGACCCTAAAGAGTCCAGAACCCTACGGACCAAGGCCGCTCGATTCACTCTGGCTTCGGATGGAACACTGTACCGAAGAATGTTCGACGGACCATTGGATGTATGCTTGGGTCCGGGGGATGTCGATTATGTCCTACGAGAAGTGTATGAGGGTACTTGTGGGAATCACTCCGGAGCCGACATATTAGTCCAAAAAATAATCAGAGCAGGGTATTATTGGATCGATATGGGCAAAGATACGAAGGAATTTTTCGTAAATATGATAAATGTCAAAGGTTCGCGCCAATGATCCACCAGCCCGGAGAGCAACTCCACTCGGTCCTATCCCTGTGGCCTTTCATGAAATGGGGAATAGCTATCTTCGGCCCTCTGCCATCGACCCTTGGTAAAGCTAAATTCATTTTGTTTATGACTGACTATTTTTCTAAATGGGTTGAAGCGCAGGCGTTCGAGAAAATAAGAGAGAAAGAAGTTATAGACTTTATTTGGGATCATATCATATGTCGGTTCGGGATATCCGCCGAAATAGTATGTGACAATGGAAAGCAATTCATTGGCGGCAAAGTAAAAAAATTCCTCGAAGACCACAAGATAAAAAGGATATTGTCGACGCCGTACCACCCTAGTGGGAACGGGCAGGCCGAATCAACGAATAAAATTGTCATTCAAAACTTAAAGAAGAGGTTGAACGATGCTAAAGGGATATGGAGAGAAATCCTGCCCGAAGTCCTTTGGGCATATCAGACAACATCAAAATCCAGTACGGGGGCGACCCCATTCTCCTTAGTATATGGATCCGAAGCATTAATACCAGTCGAGGTTGGTGAACCCAGTGCCAGATTTCGATTCTCGATGGAAGAATCAAATAACGAGGCTATGAACACAAGCCTCGAACTTTCGGATGAAAGGCGAGAAACTGCCCTCGTCCGAATGGCCGCCCAAAAGCAACGAATCGAAAGGTATTATAACCGAAGAACTAAGCTCCGCCATTTCAATCCTGGGGACTTAGTGTTAAGAAAAATTACCATCAATACCCGGAATCCGAATGAAGGGAAGTTAGGACCAAATTGGGAAGGACCATATTAGGTGCTCGAGGACATCAGAAAGGGATCATACATGATCGGCGTTATAAACGGCAAACAATTATCAAGCAACTGGAATGTATCACATCTGAAATGGTACTACTGTTAAGGCACAACCTTTCCATGTTCGTTTACATCTCGAAACTGACTCCTGCAGAAGTCCGAACAGGGACGGATCTCTCATCAGAAAGCACGCGTTGCACTCTTTTTTCCTTAAGACCGGTTTTTATCCCAAATGGGTTTTTCGGCAAGGTTTTTAATGAGGCAACCACAGGTCATGCAACACTTATGATAATATCCGAGGCCCCATAAGAGAGTTTTTTCACCTATGATAATATCCGAAGCGAGCCATGCTCGTATAAGTTGGCCCGAACCCAGGCGTGTAATAACATGTAAAGAATCAAGATTTAATGCGACCATTAAGCCTACGGGCTATATTTTTTTATTTTTCGAGCAAAAACTGTTTCGACCAAATAGCCTACAGGCTGCATCAATTCGAGTTCGAATCATTCACTCGATCAAGCCTACGGGCTATTCTTTATTTTGAGTTCGAGCAAACACTCACTCGATCAAATAGCCTACGGGCTGCATTAATCCGAGTTCGAATCATTCACTCGATCAAGCCTACGGGCTATTCTTTAATTCGAGTTCGAGCAAACACTCACTCGACCAAATAGCCTACGGGCTGCATTAATTCTAGTTCGAATTATTCACTCGATCAAGCCTACGAGCTATTTCTCATTTTACGTTCGAGCAAACACTCACTCGATCATTAATTCGAGTTCGAATCATTCACTCGATCAAGCCTACGTGCTATTTTTTATCTCGAGTTCGAGAAAAAACTCACTCGACCGAATAGTCTACGGGCTGCATTAATTCGAGTTCGAATCATTCACTCGATCAAGCCTACGGGCTATTCTTTAATTCGAGTTCGAGCAAACACTCACTCGACCAAATAGCCTACGGGCTGCATTAATTCGAGTTCGAATCATTCACTCGATCAAGCCTACGGGCTATTTCTCATTTTGAGTTCGAGAAAATACTCACTCGATCAGATAGCCTACGGGCTGCATTAATTCGAGTTCGAATCATTCACTCGATCAAGCCTACGGGCTATTCTTTAATTCGAGTTCGAGCAAACACTCACTCGACCAAATAGCCTACGGGCTGCATTAATTCGAGTTCGAATCATTCACTCGATCAAGCCTACGGGCTATTTCTCGTTTTAAGTTCGAGCAAACACTCACTCGATCATTAATTCGAGTTCGAATCATTCACTTGATCAAGCCTACGGGCTATTTTTTATCTCGAGTTCGAGCAAAAACTCACTCGACCGAATAGCCTACGGGCTACATTAATTCGAGTTCGAATCATTCACTCGACCAAACCTGCGGGCTATTATTTAATTCGAATTCGAACAAACACTCACTCAATCAAATAGCCTACGGGCTGCATTAATTCGAGTTCGAATCATTCACTCGATCAAGCATACGGGATGTTCTTTAATTCAAGTTCGAATCATTCATTCGACCAAGCCCACGGGCTATATTCTCTTCAAAATCGAATCGTTGACAACTAAATCGAGCACAAGCAGATACTCGCTCGGTTGAAGAGACTGCGAGGTTCGAGTTTGATTAATTGGTTTAAAACATTATGGAAATATTCATGAGACAAATCACGGCAACCCAGGAAACAGAATCAAAAGCAAGTCAGCAAAAGAAGAGGCCTATACACACAATTTATTTATATGGGTGGCTACAGCAAAAAAAAAATAAAAAAAAAATAAATTAAACGGGAGCTGTCTTTTCTTTATCGGATTTCTCCCCACTCTCGGATCCACTTTTGCTCCCATCGTCGTCATCATCATCATCGGAAATCAGAGCTTCGGCATCAGCCTCGAGTTCTTTTGCCCTTTTTATCTCTTCCGTGAGATCGAAGCCACGAGCATGAATCTCCTCGAGGGTTTCTCTCCTGGATCGGTTCTTAGCAAGTTCAGCAACCCAATGCGCCCGACCATCGGCGGATTCAGCTACCTCTCTTGCCTGAACTTGGGCAGCTTCAGCATCAGCCCGATAGACGGCCACGAGCGCATCCGCACAAATCTTTGCCTTTTTGGCATCAGATTCGGCCTTGGCGAGTACTGAGGCCAACCGAGCCTCAAGCTCCTCGATTTTCTTTGCTTGAACCATGTTTTTCTCTTTCACCTTTTGAAGTTGGGTTTAAGATGATGATAGTTGGGCTCGAGCGGTCTCTTTTTCTGCAGCAAAGCGCTCCATACCTTCTTTCCACCGCAAGGATTCCATCCGTATCACATCAACCTCCTCACGAAGTTTCCCTATCATCTCAATCTTTTGCTGCAGCTGTGAGACCGAAATGTTAGATACCGTTCCGGTATCGAACCCATAGGTTTTCAAAAGCATCATTACCTGCTCAGACAAATCATTCTGGTCTAGATAAGCCTTGGACAGTTCGTCCCGGAGATCTTTTATTTCCTCCTCTCTCTGTCCTAAGGAAAGTTTGAGAGAGTTCCTCTCATCGATAGCGCATTTCAGGTCGGCCGCGTATCGATGCAGCTCATTCTGGGAACGAGAACATTGTTCTCGATGGACTGCCGTAGCCTACGAAGAAATAAGGAGCGAAGTTAACGAAAGACGAACATAAAGGCAATACCAACAAAAAGGTTTTGAAAAGAACACACGTTCCAAGCTGGATTCGAACTCCCATTCTTTGGGATGAATGAACTCACTTGGTCCAAAGCCTGCCGCAAATCGTGAAAAAGATCCGATTCATCACCGGTACCGGCATCGGCAACGTCCTCGATACTAGTGAACAGGTCACGAAACGGATCCTCTTCATCGCGAGGCCTATCCAGATTAAGGGCCCCCAGAGCTTGAGCTTCCCGAATCACCCCTGCGGAAAAAGCGGGAAAGAGAGGTGAGTCCTCGATAGCTGCTGCCTCGAGTGAATTGCTCGGGGCATTCACCTCGGCTCGGAGGGGTTCGAAGGGCTCCCTGATTGTAACCCCTGCGGGTTGATTCCGATGAGAGATGTCTTCGACATTCGATAGTTCGGGGACTCTACCGGAACCACTCTCCGGTATATTTTCAGTTCGAGACAGAGCCCCATAGGGCATCATCGATCCAGCCGTCATTGAAGCATCGGTGGCTCTCTTCGTCCGGACCGCCAACGTGGACTCATCATATTCTTCTTCTTCTTCTTCTTCTTCTTCTTCTTCTTCATCATCCCTTAGGTGCAAAACGGATTCTACGGTCAAAGGAATGACATTCTTGTTTGGTTTGCGAGCCATCCTCTTCTTCGGTTGTGGATATTCGGACAACGAAGCTCTCTTCTTTTTATTTTCCTTCACAGGCTTTGGAACGAAAGTCGAGACATCCTCCTCATTAGAAAGAGGTCTCAAGACCGCATCCTTACCCAAACCTGCATATGGGAAACCTTATCAAAAAAATATCGAGAAGTGCCTCGTCAGATTCCGAGAAATGAGCTTACCGTGGTTTTTGGCCTCCCACCGACCCTTAGACAAATCACGCCATGAGCGCTCGGCGTATGTGAAAGTCGAAACAAGAGCCCGTACCCAATTCTTGAGGTCGGGAACCACTTCGGGCATCCAGGGAACCGCTACATCACGAAAAAGGGGAGTGTCGATAAGATAACAAATGGAAGAACAAAATAGAAACAAGAGCAAAATTACACTTACGTTTCAAATTCCACTCCTCGGGAAAGGGTATCTTTTCGTTCAGGATCAGGTCCGAAGTCCTTACTCGAACGAACCTGCTCATCCAACCCCGGTCCCTGTCCTCGTCAATACTCGAGAATAAGGCCTTGGTAGCCCGACGCTGGAGTTTTATTAACCCTCCCCGAAAAAGTCGGGGACGGTATCACTGGATAAGATGATCAAGGGTGAACGACATCCCCTCGATTTTGCTCACGAAATATCGGATCAGAATAACGATCCGCCACAAAGAAGGATGGACCTGGCCTAAGGTTACCTGATACTGTCGACAGAAGTCGATAACGACGGAATCGAGGGGACCCAAAGTGAAAGGATAGGTATATACATTCAAAAACCCTTTCACGTGAGAAGTAATGTCTTCATCAGGGGTTGGTACTATCACTTCTTTTTTCCCCCAATTACAATCCTTCTTTAACAGATCGAGGTGCTTCTCAGTAATCGAACACATGTACCTCGATACCGGCTCACACCGGCCAGGGACCGATGAACCTTTATCAACTTTAAAATCTGAAGTAAGGACGCACGCCCCGGGGACACACTCCTCTGGCCGTGGTTCCACCGGTGTCTCATCGGCGACACACTGTGAAGATGAAGCTTTCTCCTTCTGAGGAACTGTTTGCGATGTTTTTGCCATTTTTTGAATTCAAAAATAAGGAGCAGGAGGAGGTGATAGAGATTTGGTAGAATTGAGGGATCCTTTCGGACAGAAATCACGGCTTTTTTGTAAGAAGAGATTGAGAAATTTTAGAAGATTGAAGATGTAAAATTGGTAAAAGATAAAAGTGAGAGTGATTTATAGGCTCAAAGCGATGACGGTTCATTATCAGCAGTGGCTGACCACCGCCTGATATGCATTGAATGCCTTGGGGGACTAAACCGACAGGATAACTATTATGTGCGTCAGGACCGAACCTGATGGAATCAACAGAATATAATCCGATCGAGCTGTTGAAAATCATATCGTTTCTCGCCATATTTATTTCTGAGAAACGAGGGGACTATCTGTATACGGTCGAAATGGATTTGGCGTATCCGGTACGGTTCGATGGGTGATATATCGAAGTAAGATCCCGAAGGAGGCGGGGGGGGGGGGGGGGACTAAAATAGTGCTTGGGAAGGCCGGTCCATGTTGAGATCGGTATCATAATCAAACTCGAACAAGAATCGAACCATGACGCGGGTAGATCTATCGTGCAGATAATCCAAAAACCAACCTACATCGACCATGAATCTGTTCGAGGGCTTGAACCGGGATCGAACTCGAGTCAAGATCACAAGTTCGAGCCGAAATCAAGCTCGAACCAAATCGAGGGTTCTAAGCAAGATCGAGCTCACAGACAAAAGCCGTTGTAATCCCACTAAACGGGAATCTTGGCAGAAATTATGGAAAAGCTTATTTATCATGGGTTTCCCACTGAATGTTTATTTTATTATGCTTGGAGCCAAAGTCCCTTCACTATAAAAGGACTTATTTATCATCTTTGTAAGGGGGCCAATTGGGAGGACTTATACTATCACAAATTGTATTATCCCATCTACAAGCAAGAGAGATCTTTCTAGTTTCTTAGATTGATTCTATTTTTGTTAAATCCTAAATTTCACTATTTATAATTGATTGGCATAAGATTACATTTTTCTCCAACCTATATCCATACTTTTATTTATCCTAACGTTCTGAATTAAGTTGTACCACGTATCTTTGGAACTACGCATAAATTCAACTCTATCCCTTTTTCGGGTAAACAGAAGGACTCGAATATTATTGCGAGCAATTAATGTAGTTGGACTCATAAGGATTTATGGAAGGTTCTTCCTATTTGAGTTAGCTAAACAGAATCAATATTTTTATTTTTAAGATTTTAAATGTTAATTTTATAATCGAGATATATATTCTTAATAGTAATATTTTTGTAGTTTTAAACATGTTATACTCTTCGATACAGTATATACGTATGTAGTGCATGCCAACATACATACATACATACATATATATATACATACATACATATATATATATATATATATATATATATATATATATATATATATACTTAGTATAGCCAACTTTATAATAAACAACTCATATATATTGTAAGAAAGGGGATACAGCATCAGTATATAAAGAGGAATAACTTAAACATTATGGCCTCACCAAAACAAGTTGGTTGGTGAAGAAGATCTTTGATATAACAGAATTATCTGCGAATGAGTTCTATCATAGAAGGAGTTATGTGAGCTTACTGTAGAAACTAGGCAAAATAACTAAGTTACAACCTGAACTATGGACAAAATACCTGTTACACAATTTTTGCGAATGAAAATTATCTTACACACTCAATCTTTTTAGAGTGTGTCTAAAGTATACACTTATGCAATAGGGCAGTCGTATACTTAACAAAAAATATAAGCGTGTTCAACTGCTAATTTCTTATCCCAATCCTTATTTAGATGACACATGTCAAACTTTAGATTTTTCCCTTCTTTTTAACATTATTATTTGGATCCTCTTTGAATAACCCCCACCCAACAACCGTCCCGTCTCCTTCCTCAGCTAACACCATTTTCTTCTCTTGAAAAATTATTGTCTTTTATTAGTTCCCATTCAATTTGTTAAAACTAATTTGAACTATTTCTCTGATAGAACCCTAGTTTTTTGGTTCTTTAACTTCTGGTTTCTCCCATTTACTTTTTTTTCCAGTTTGTTTCAAGATTCAATTTTTGTCTTCTTACCCACATTGTTTCTGTTCACAAGTTTCAGAAATTGATAAAGAAAGCTAAATGATCGAGGAAAACTACAGAGCCTCATTGACTTCTTTTCGGCACACACTAACACAGTACATGGATTCTCTTTTTTATTTTCCACCCATCTTCTCCTTATCCGATACCACCATGAACAACCACCTATCAAAGCTCGGGTCGAATTCAGTCAAATTTTCACTGTGAAATACAACGTGAAGTTCAAGAATTTGTGAAGTTTTTATCTTGATTGTTTTGCATAGTTTTCTCCTATTTTTATTTTCAAGTAGTTTTTGTGAGATTTAAGTGGGTCTTCAAATGAATTAGAAATGGGTTATTAGGTGGGATTGGAGTAAATAAATCTGTTTGAGTATTGTAAAACGAGCCATTTGATTAAAAAAAATTTGGCTTGAGCTCCTAAATTTTTGTTGAATCTGAAGATGCCGGTTTCTGATTTTTTTTTAAGCAATTATCGCTTCTAGCGGAAAAACTAATGACAATCAATAGCCACAAAATACACTATACAATTCATAATCCAAAACTAATTACAAGGGCTAGCAATTGCAACTAAAAAACTAGTGGCCGCCTAGTCTTCAATTACTTTTACGTTCATAAAAATTCCTTTTAGGTTTTAAGATTTTTTTGTTTGTTTGTTATGACACACGGAAAATCATTGACTTTTTAAGTTTTGAACGCTTTCATCTCCTTTTATGTTTTGAATTTTTGTTTTTTGGGTAAAATTTGAGCACTTTCACCTCTACAACTTTCAAACTCTTCCTATTACACATAAATTATAATTTTTTTTATCTTTTACTAAGAGCCTAAATTTTTTGTTGATCTAATCTAAAAAATATATGATATTGCATAAGCAAAAATACTCATGATATAAGAAGAAAAAGAAAAAAGTGATGTATACATTGTACACACAATATACACATTTTATACTAGTATAAAGTGTATATATACTTTTTATACATCATAAAATAATATATACGCTTCTTATGCATTGCAGAATAATATATATACTTTTTATACATCGTAGAACAATATATATACTTTGGATACTCTAAAACGCTTAGAATGTACTGAAGATATTATAGGGGTACACCAAAAAATATAGAATACACTTTATATACAAATTTTATACAATGTATTAGTGTATATACAATTTCATCTCTTTTTTTTTGCTCACCAAAAATAACTCAAAGACTGAAAAACTTCTCATAGTTGAAATTGTATAAAGTATATATATACACACACACACACACACACACACTGCATAATCAATGTACACTGTATAAAAACTCAAAGTGTATATAGATACATGGATTATACATAAAGATACACTAAATATATATTTATTGTACATGAAATACACTAATTATACATCTCTATACAAAGACCTTTAGAATCCATGGAAGAAGAAGAAGAAGAAGAAGAAGAAGAAGAAAAAGAAGAAGATATCAGCAACAACCACCTCCACAACTACACTTCACCCTTTACTTCTTCCCAGGAAATGCACATAAATTTATCCCAAAAGAATCATTAAGTCCCAACCTCCAAAACATCTCGCAAAACACCAACAACCCACTAACAACATTTACATTATATAAACAATGTATATAAATTATATAATTGTACATTTACACTTACTATATACCATATATACATTTGTAAGGACGCTGCAAAGAAGTCGGAGCCACGAATATGCACTAACGATACATTGGGGATACACTAAAATATAGAGGATACACTTTATATATAAAATTTATACAATGTAATAGTGTATATACAATTTTATACATTTTATAACAGTTTATATATAATTTTTATAATATACACTGAAAAATACAAGATACACTTTTTATGCAAAATTTATACAATGTAATAGTGTATATATAATACATATATATATATATATATATATATATATATATATATATATATATATATATATATATATATACCCAACTACCCCATTAAATCCAGACCCACCATCGATACTCACTGTAAAAAATCTTCACTCACAAAACACTATTATGACAAAAAAAGAAGAAGAAGAAGAAGTAGAAAAAGTTTGACTAGAAAACCCCACGACTTTTGCTACTACTCTTGTATCATGTATCGTAATTGAGTAAATCTTTTTAAGAATTGAATTAAAAATTTTGTGATTTTTCTAGGTACTCAAACAAGTTTTTCCAGTGTGAAGTAAAAAATAAAGAGAAAAAATATAGATCTTAAATGGGAGATAGAAAAGGGAAGGAAATGAAAAAAAATAACCAAAGAAAGATAAAAGGAAGACGAAGAAGACACAGAGAAAGAAAGAGGTGAGAAAGAGGGTGAGAAAGAAAGAGGATAGGAATGAAAGTGGTAATGTGAAGAAAAATCTGTGTGTTAGATAGAATGAAAGAAAGATATAAAGGCTAGGAATAAATGTTGTCTTGAAAAAATAAATGCATTGGAAATAGATAATGTCTACTAGTTGCAAATAAATTGGGTCGAAAGGCCATTTCGGGTCAGTAATAAAAATATGGGCTAATAAAATTTTTGAGTGGTCATACAATGTCATTTTCTCATTTTTTTTAGTTAGACGAGATACCTTGCAAAAGAGAAAGAAATAAGAATTACCCAAGGGTATAATTATAAATTTTAAGTATTTTATTTTAAGAAAAATTTACTAACACGTGTCAAGATTCAATTGGTACGTGATATTACACATATTTTGAAAACCTGTTCAAGAAAAAAGTGGTATGCTTTAGATACACTCTAGAAAGATTGAGTGTGTAAGTTGATTTTCGTTCGCAAAAAATGTGTAACAGGGATTTGGTCCATAGTTCAAGTGATAACTTATATATTTTTCCTAGAATAACTTGTTTGGATGGTTGTTATGTATCTTTTCATAATGTATCGTATAGTATTGTATTGTATTGTATCGTTTTGATGTATACAATGTTTGGATAGATTGTATTGTTTGTTATCGTTTCATGATGTAATGCATCAAGAATATGAAGAATAAACTTGCAATATTATAAAAAAAGTTATATAAAAAGGTTGGGTAAATGATAAAATAGAATTATTTAATAATTTAAAAAGGCAAGATGAGAGGAAAAATAAGGAAACGACGCAACCATACTAAATTGGTCGACGACGACATTCCATTTAGTGGAAATGACGTTCCATAAAGTGATATTTTTCGTCGTTACATACCGACAGATTTAAATGATACGATACAATAAAATTTAAGTAACAATCAAAATATTGTATTTAAAGTAACAATACGATACAATACAACATGTAACAAACATCCAAACAAGCCGTAAGGTTCAAGAGTTGTTCATGAGATTGTTTTAATCGTCTTTCATCACAACGTTTTTTTATCGTTATTGCATTGGGACAAGAATTTGCTTGAAAATAACACTGCATGGCCGCCTTAAAAATTTAATAGCCCAAAATTTTGCACTTTACCCGAAATGTCCAGTGAAATAAATTTAATATCAAATCATAGCCATTAGCACAACTATTACCGTCTGAACTAAAATTTTTCAAATCTCCGTATCCAGACAACATCACATACTCTTAAAAATTTTATTATTTATTATACATGTTTTCCAACCTGACTTTATCTCTTTCATCCCATTTCTCAAGAATAATTTTTTATCTTCTATAACCCCCTCACATGTCGAAATTACTCACATCTTCTTTTTTTGTCTTATTCTCTGTCAATTTCTTTCTTTGTCTATTTCTCTCTCTTTTATATTCATTCTCCTTTTTTTATTTTTCACTTCAATCTAGATTTCTTTCTTTTTATTTTGCATTTTATATGGAAAGGCTTCTTTTGAGTATATAAAAAAGTTACCAAAAATTCAATTTAAATCTTAAAAGAATTTCTTCGATTAATACTACGGTAATGATATTTGAGTGGCAATAGAAGAGGTAAAATTTTCTAGTCAAGCTCTGTGTATTTCTGTTGGTGTTTTATTGGTGGTTATGATAATTTTTGTGAGGATATGAGATTTTATGGTAAATCGACGAGTTATTCTTTTATACAGGTGCTTCTTCTTCTTCTTCTTCTTCTTCTTCTTCTTCTTCTCATAATGGTAATTTATGAGTGAAGATCTTTTACAATGAGTGTTGATGGTGGGTCTAGGTTTAATAAGGAAGCTGGACGTCACTTATATGTAATTTATTTATATATATATAATGCTATATATAAAAGTTGTATATATATATATTGTATCCTAGGTTTTGGCAATGCACATTCTGTATATTGAATGTATTTTGAACGTTTTTGTATATCCAAATCGTATATTGATTTTTTATACATGATTATATAGTGTGTATATACTACACAATATGTATACATTATGTATGTATACTATATAATATTCATATATACTATATACAAATTATATACATAATTTATACATGATTGATACATATTGTGCAATTATATTTTTGTATAAAAATTATATATAAACCGTCATATATGTATAGAAGATATATATTTATAGTTAAATAGTATATAAAAGTTTTATATACAATATTTCCTGAGTTTGGCAATGTATTCTTAGTGTATTCCGAGCTGTTGTGTATTTTAAGTGTATAAAAAATATATATATTGTTCAACGATGTATTAAAAGCGTATAGTACGTGTACAACCTATACATCACCTTCTTCTTCTTCTTCTTCTTCTTCTTCTTCTTCTTCTTCTTCTTCTTCTTCTTCTTCTTATTCTTTTTTGCTTATGTAATATTATATTTTTCTAAACTGGATCACTGAAAAATTAAAATTCTTTGTAAAAGTTAAAAAGGGGATTATAATTTGTGTATAATAGGAAGAAGTTTGGTGGTTGTGGAGAAGGCAGTTGGGTTTGATGGAATTTTGGGGCTGAAAGGATAGTTTTTTTGTCACGACTCGAAATTCTCACCTTCGGGACCGTGATGGCACTTAACATTTCACTTGCTAGGTAAGCCAACGTTAGAATAATATTAGTCATCTTAAAATAATTTTAAATTAATTAATAACAAAAAATAAATGCGGAAGTAAAGTCTGAAATGTAGTGAATAATCCATAAAAATAACGGTGTCTAAATACCATCCCAGAATTTGTATCACAAGTGCACGAGCTTCTAGAAATGTAACGACCCGACTGATCATTTTGAGTATTATAACCCCGTTCCCCAATTTACTGCTCAATTTATGCCTTATAATTGATTTATGACTTATCAGGTTAGTTGGTTCGGGTCCGGAAGGATTTCACAGTGAAATGAGACACTTAGTCTCAAAATTAAAAATTTAAGTTGGAAAAATTGACCGGATATTGACTTATGTGTAAACGACCTTAGAATTTAATTCTCGTGATTCTAATAGCTCAGTATGGTGATTTTGGACTTAGGAGCGTGTCCGAAAAATTATTTGGAGGTCCGTAGTAGAATTAGGCTTGAAATGTCGAAAGTTAAATTTTTAAAAAGTTTGACCGGGGGTTGACTTTTTGATATCGATGTCGGAATCCGATTCTGGAAATTGGAATAGCTTTGTTATGTCATTTATGACTTGTGTGCAAAATTTGAAGTCATTCCGGATTGATTTGATGTATTTCGGCACAAGATATAAAATTTGAAAGTTCCGAGTCCATTAGGCTTGAATTGAGGTGCGATTCGTGATTTTAGCATTTTTTGATGTGATTTGAGGCTTCGACTACGTTCGTATGATGTTTTAGGACTTGTTGGAATATTTGGTTGAGGTCCCGAGGGGCTCGGGTGAGTTTCAGGGTGGTTTCGGACCATTTTTTGGCCATTTTTAATTGCTGGTTTCTGCCTACAGAAGTGTGCATCGCGATCACAAACATTTGGTCGCGTTCACGAAGAGCAAACAACAGTTTGGGGCCTTGTGAATCGCGATTGCGGAAGCTTTTTCGCAATCGCATAGAACAAAATCTCTACTGCACTGACCCAATTTTGGAAGCTTATATCTCGCAATCCATAAGGAATTTGGAGATGATCCAAAAATAAAAATTGTAGCTCTTGGTATCTATTTTTCAGAAAGTTAAACCAATTAAAATTTGGAGATTTATACAAAATGTTATGACTATTATACTAGAGGCTGTCTGGAAGAGTTGTGGAGTTTGTTCTTCGCGATCACGAAGCATTTTCCGCGATCATGAAGAGCAATTTTGGGGCTGAAAACTTTTGTGCTTCATGATCGCGAAGCATTTTCCGCGATCGCGAAGAGTAAATGCCTAGACAGAAGATATATTTTGAGGTTTCGGCCATTTTAACACATTTGGAGCTATGGAGCTCGGATTGAAGTGATTGTTGAGGCGATTTTCACCATATGGATTAGGGTATGTGATTCTAACTTAATTTTGGTTAAATTACACGAATCTATTATTGTTTTTATCAACAAATTAGTGTTTTGAGTTGAAAATAGTAGAAAAATTCATAGTCTTAAATTGAGAATTTTAAGGCTGAGTTATGGTCGGATTTGAGTAATTTTGGTATGGTTAGACTCATGATTGAATGGGGGTTCGGATTTTGTGAGTTTTATTGGATTCCGAGACATGGGCTCTACGAGTGATTTTTGGGTCATAATTTCGGATTTTTGAAAAATATTAGTATTTTGATATGGAATTAATTCCTATAATTTTTGTGGGCTGAATCAAATTAATTGTGACTAGATTCGAGCCATTTGGAAGTTGATACGCGCAGAATGGAATTTCTGGAGCATTGCTTAGCTTGCTCGACATTGAATTTAGCTTGTTCGAGGTAAGTAATTCTTCGTGTGGGCGTGCATTATGAAAATTTTGACATAATTATTTCGGTGGAATTTTATAGTAAACTAATCTTGGCATTTTCCTTGTATTGTCATATGTTAAAGGAATTTGAGCTGAGAATCATATTGAAAATTATATTGAGGCTATGTGCTAGTATTATTGGGACCCACAGAGGTCGTATTGCTGTGAATTATTTGTTTTAAATTGAAAATTCATACTTAGTCATATTCATTTTATTGCATATCATATCTCAGTCTCTGTTGTTATTTATTGATACATCATATCATTATTTTCGGGCTATTTTCATGACATTGTGAGTCCGAGAGACTAGAAAGATTGATGACTGAGTGAGGTCGAGGGCCTGATTGTGAGAATAATTATGGGATCGGGCTGCACGCCGTAGCATGCCAGATTGGCTTATTATAGAGCATGAGTTGTCCGTGCGGATCCAGATATTATTATAGCACGTGAGTTGTCCGTGCAACACGTGAGTTGTCCGTGCAACACGTGAGTTGTCCTTGCGGATCCAGATATTATTATAGCACGTGAGTTGTCCATGCAGCACGTGAGTTGTCCGTGCAGATTATAGCGCTTGGGCTGGAGGAGCCCCTCCGGAATCTGTACACACTCCCAGTGAGTGCAGGTACCTACTGAGTGCGGGTGCCGAGTGCGAGTGCCGAGCAATTGGGAGGATTGAGTGACTGTGAGGAATGAGCGACTGTGAGGACTGGGTGATGGGGAGGACTGAGTGAATTGATACTCTGAGAGTATGCATATGAGTTAATCTCTAAGATAATTGCATTGACATACACACATGACATACAAGCATAGAGATGTATTTTTCCTCATGCTGTACAATATTACATCATTCATAATTTCTCACACATGTTGGCAGATGGGCATAGTGATGCATTATTTTACACTGGTTATCTGAAAAAAAAATAAAATATCTTGTTTATTATTAAAAGGATATTGGGAAAAATTATTGTTTTCAAACTTATTCATATTTTTGGCAACTCCGGTAAACGATTTGGGTTTTCATTGATGTACTTGAAAGGCAGAACTATTTTCAAAAATCATGTTTTTTTTGGAACATTTGATTGTTGAGTTAGTTCTGGTATTACTTGTTTAAGTTGTTATGAACTATTGTTGATTATTAAAGTTGGGACCCGACCTTGGTACAAGCTCATCACTACTTTCAACCTAAGGTTAGGTTTGTTACTTATTGAGTATATGGGGTCGGTTGTACTCATACTATACTTCTACACCTTGCGTGCAGATGTTGGCTGCTGATGTTGCTGTGTTCGTTGGGAGCTGGATCTGAAGATGTACATGCGTTCCGGTTGTAGCTGCCTCTTGTTCATGGTAGCCTTAGATTTATAACAATCTGTTCATGTACATTTTGAACAGATGATGTATTATTTCATACCAGTTTTGTAAAGTCTATTTTTAGAAGCTCATGATTTGTACTACCAGTTCTTGGGGAAATGTATTGGTTTTATCTATTTTCTTTTAATTAATTGCCTTATTAATTTCATTGGAATTGGATAGTTGGTAATTGGCTTACCTAGCGGCTTGGGTTAGGTGCTATCACGACTAGTTGGATTTTGAGTCGTGACATAGTGGTATCAGAACTCTAGGTTCATAGGTTCAACGAGTCATGAGCAAGTGTCTAGTAGAGTCTTGCGGATTGGTATGATGACGTCCATACTTATCTTCGAGAGGTTACAGGGAATTCAGGATATATACTTCCCATCTTTCTTTCCTTATCGTGCGGAATTGATTTAGCTTGAAATATAACTCTTTGAATTCCTTCCACGTATTCGTATGCGCACATGAGCGCTCGGTATCAGCTGTGCATCGCCGACTTATGGTTCCTTGGACGAGGTTCGAGGTGAGTATTCTGTGTTTTGGTGATGGGCCAGTCTGGAGGACTTGAGGCCATGGTTATACCACAGCTTAAGCTCGGTAGCTTCAGTTGTAACTTGTACATTACATTTGGACTCATATATCTGGTAATGTCCCTACGAGTGGAATTTGTGGCTCGATGAGCGGTGAAATGGCTTTGTGATGAGTGTGATGTAACTACAAGATGTGTTAAGACGATGTGAATGTGGCGAGAAATGTTTCCTTGAAGTTTAAAGGAAGGCCGTTGGGTGCTTGATTTTTGTTTTGATGTGACGTACAGTCTCGAGTGTGAATATTTTGAAAGGTCTTTTACGTTGTTAAATTTTGGGGAAAATTAAATTCTCGTGTCTGGTTAATGAGTTTGGACTCAGAAAGATTAAGTGATTTCATAGTAATTGTGGTTGCGAAAGGGTATAACAAGATGCCAATTTGAGGCCAAGCAGGTGGGTTATCTCCTGCAAAGTAATCTACGTAGGTGTGTTCTTTAGAATATTGATTGGAAAGTTTCTTTTCTACCAGCGGGTTATATGTGTTGAGATTTGAATTTGAATCTGGCTGAGAAAGTTGATTTGACTGTCAAGAGAATAAATGCGAGCTTAGAGGATGATCGAGGTATTTTATGGTTGGTGTTACATGAGCTTGAGAAGAATTTTTATTAAACTGACTGCAACATCATAGCAGTAATAGAGTATGAGTATTGTGAGTTATCGAATGTTTTGATTTATGGCTTTGAGACAAGTGAGGGAGTCTGCTATTGACAATTTAATTCATGGCTATGTGTCAAATTTTTATTTTTGTTTGAAGTATACTTGGGAAACAGTGATGACTTGCAGAGGTGGAGTTCGAGAATGACTTGAGTAAGGAAATTTCTGGATACGGGTTATATTGCGCTTTATGAGTATATGAAAATCATGGGATGAGTGAGTTGATATTTGTGAATGATGTAGTGTGTACGGAGTATGAATTTGATAGATGGTATTAAAGTAGAGTTACTTCTTTGAGTGTTGTTATGCTAATGGGGCGCGTGTCTTTTGGCCCATTTGGGTAGTGTAATGTGGATTTGAACAAGGGGGGTGACTCTCGAGAAATTTCTAATGGATTTGAGATTAATATGTAACAATTGAGAATTTTTGGCGGATTGGTTTATAGCTAAAATCTGAGATTTAAGTTGGATGGTGTCGAAACTTGCGGTATTTTTGTATATCATTATGGATTTTATATTTTAGTATCAGAAAGGTGAATGAAACGGCCTTAGACTCAAATAAGATACTTTCAGAGTGGGTGTTTTAGTTGTGGTATTTATAGGGGTAATTATGATGTGGTGAGACTCTACAGATATTTTCTACTGGTATGGGAAACGTGTTGTGTATTTGGATTCTTGTGCTTGTCACATGATGGCATAATATATGTGGTGTGTTGTGCGGGATTATGATTTACATATACAAGGTGATAGTTTAGTCTTGAAGAGAAGGTAACGAATATTGGACAACATGGTCAGTTTCATATATTTCGATGAATGTTATAACTGCTCGGTAATTCCCGAGAAGGGTGCGCATTTCAGAAGGCGCATTGTGTTTTGACTTACGGATATTCATCGGTATAGCAGTACTCACCTGGTTGATTGACTGTTGATATTCAAATTATTGTTATGTGGCACAGAAGAATTATGAAAGTATTCCTCATGGGATTATCGTGAATGGAAGATGTGTTAGTCATTTTAGTGCTAGAGTTGGGATCAGTTACGGTGATTCATGTGTTCGATGAATTTGGAGACTGGGAGTTCTCAGAAGTATATTATTTCGGGGTTGCGACCTATTTGAGGTGACTATTTTATTTAAAACTCAGTGGAGGCACTAGTTGCGTTAATTATTTGTAATTGCTATGCGCTATGAGTGCACATATATGTGAGGTTTGAGCCCATGTGCGGGGATTAGAACAAGTATTCATACTCGGAAGAATGCTTGGGCTATAATTGTGATGACCCAAAAGTATTCGTACCCTTCTGTTCGAGTGCAGTGGGGAGGTCAGCCTATTGAGGCAGCTACTTGGGAGTCCGAGTCCGATATGCGGAGTAGATATCCCCACCTTTTAACTAGCCCAGGTACTTTTCTATGTCCGTTCGAGGACGAATGGTTGTTTTAGAGGTGGAGAATGTGATGACCCAAAAGGTCATCTTATGTTTTAGAACTCGAATCTGCGCTCTTAAGCCTTAAAAATCTCATTTTACCCTCCTCGATTTGCGTGCGCAGTCCGGGCAGGTTTCCGGAAAGCTTTTATATTGAAAATTGATAAAAATAAAAATTTATGCCTTAAAAGTTGATTTTAGTTGACTTCGGTCAACATTGTTAGTAAACGGGCTCGGATCCATGTTTTGACGGTCTCGATGGGTCCGTATCAAATTATGGGACTTGGGCGTATGCCCGAAATCGAATTCGGAGGTCCCTAGCTCAAGTCATGAATTTTTTAAAAGTCTGGAAATTATTTATTTTTAAGATTTGATTGATGTTTGGCATTGTTAGTACCGGGTCCGTATTTTGGTTCCGGAGCCTGGTACAGGTTCATTATGATAATTAAGACTTGTCTGTGAAATTTGGTGAGAAACGGAGTTGATTTGACGTGATTCGGACCTTCGTTTGAGAAATTAGTAACTTTAAAGTGTTCTTGAGAATATCATTTGATTTGGTGCTAAATTTAGAGTTTTAGGTGTTATTTTGGCAATTTGATCACGCGAGCAGGTCCGTATGATTTTTTTAGACTTGTGTGCATGTTTGGTTTGGAGCCCCGAGGGCTCGGGTGAGTTTCGGATAGGCCACGAGATGTTTTGGACTTTGGAAATCTATTTTTTTTGCAGAGTCTGGGTTCTGGCATGTCCTTTTTTGCGTTCGTGAAGGTCCTCTCGCGAACGCAAAGAGTAAACTGGTGAGGCTGAGAATTTTTCTGCGCGAACGTGAAGGCCTGGTCGCGAACGCGAAGTGATGGAAGATTTACCCTTCGCGAACGAGACCGAATCATCGCGAACATGAAGCACTTGGGGACATGGGGGAGGGTTGGTCGTTCCTTCATCGCGAACGCGAGGAATGCCTCGCGAACGTGAAGGCCGGGGGGAGTAACCATCGCGAATGCGAGCATGGTCTAGTGAACGCGAAGGCTTGGAATCCAGTACCCTTCGCGAACGCGACAGTGCTCTTGCGAATGCGATGAACACTGTCGCCCAGCACTTAACAAAATCCAAAAACGGGATTTTAGCCAAAAATTCATTTTTCTCAAAAACCAAACGGTGAGAGGCGATTTTTCAAGAGCCATTTCTTCCCCAAATTGTTGGTAAGTGATTCTAAACCATTTTCTTTCAATTACCCATTACATTTCTTGCATTATCAATCTAAAATCTAGAGTTTTCATGGTAGAATTAGGGGTTAGGGTAGAAACTAGGAAGTTCGGAAATTTGGGGATTTAGACCTCAATTTGAGGTCGGATTCCAAAACCAATTATATATTCGGGCTCGGGGGTGAATGGGTAAATGGATTTTGGTCCGAACCTCGGGTTTTGACCAAGCGGGTTGGAGTCGATTTTTTGACTTTTTGGAGGAAAATTTGGGAAATTTAATTTATGCAATATAATTGATTCCTTTAGCAATATTTGATATTATTGAGTCATTTTTGAATAGATACGAGTGGTTTGGAGGTGAATTCCAAAGAAAAAGCTGTGATTGAGAATTAAGTGACCTTCGGAGCGAGGTAAGTATTGTGTCTAACCCTGACTTGAGGGAATTAGGTACCTTAGATTATTTGCTAAGTGAAATTCATGTGAGCGGCGTATATGTGAGGTGATGAGTACTTATGCGCCGCCAATTTACCTATTTTTCCATATTTCTCTGTTTTTCTTATATTGTCTCATTCCTATGCCTAATTGCTATGTGTTATAATAGTGTTGTTCAATTTATCGTTCTTATCGTGTTTACGGATTTTCTGGTGATAATTGAGTTTTTATTTCAAAGTTGAGACTGATATTATGGAAACAAATGTTGAAGTAAGTCTTGTACTTGTTATTCTATCTCCCTGTTGTTATTTATGCATTGCATTATGGTAAGGGAGAGTGTTAATGCACGAAGGGTGATGTCGTGCCATATTGTGAGTGTTAATGCACGAAGGGTGATGCCGTGCCATATTGTGAGTGTTAATGCAGGAAGGGTGATGCCGTGCCATATTATGAGTGTTAATGCACGAAGGGTGATGCCGTGCCATATTGTGAAAATAAATGCACGAAGGGTGATGCCGTGCCATGATATGATAGTTAATGCATGAAGGGTGATGTCGTGCCGTTTCTATTAATTGTATGGTGAGATTGAGAGTAAAAGCACGAAGGGTGATGCCGTGCATTTTTCCTTACTGTATTCACTATTGCTGTTGATTCATGGTATATTTACTGCTTCGGTGATCATTATGTTGTAGTTCTTTATCTTGTATTCCCCTCGGTATGTTCCCCTCCTGACATTTCCTGTTTAGTTCTTTATTTCTGTTATTTGTATATACACTGTTAAATTGTATAGGTAGATTTGTAGGTGCTTTGCCTTACAATCGTCACTACTTCGTCGAGGTTAGGCTCGACACTTACCAGTACATGGGGTCAGTTTTACTGATACTGTACTCTACACTTTATTTACAGATTTTGATACCGGCTCGGGTTGATCGAGATTTTGCTATTGGTCCGCTGTCCAGAGACTCAAGGTAGATCTGTCGGCGTTCACAGACCTTGAAGTCCCCGTCTATCTTTTTTGTTCTACTGTTTCTTTCATTCAGAAAGTTGTATTTGTTCAGACTATTACTTGTAGTAAATTCTA
The DNA here is from genome assembly GCF_000715075.1 of Nicotiana tabacum. Lineage (NCBI taxonomy): Eukaryota > Viridiplantae > Streptophyta > Magnoliopsida > Solanales > Solanaceae > Nicotiana > Nicotiana tabacum. Next base: position 26,768,236 of record NC_134091.1, read on the forward strand.
CAATGCTTGTGAATTGTGACTCCAGACCAGGGTGGTAGTAATTAATACAGTTTTATGATATTTCGCACTTATTATATTTCATATTAGTTAATTACTGAATGATAATAAGGAATTGGTTTAATGATTCTCTAACGTTGGCTTACCTAGCAAGTGAAATATTAGGCGCCATCACGGTCCCGTCGGTGGGAAATTTCTGGTCGTGACAATAATATGCCTAGAGTTGACTGTTAAGCATAAAGTTATAACATTTCCCGTATTCGTACCTTTTTTGAGAACTATCTGGGCTATACTTGAGGTTACAAAGAAGATGATTCCCTATATAAACTGGGTAGTTACTAATTCTACGTTAAAATAATTACCGATTTAAAGTGTGATAGCAGACTTTGCACATGCTTATACTATGGCGTGCTATTTATACCAGTTTATAATCATGAGAATCTTATTTCATTATCATATACAAGTGTACTTGTTTAATTGCTCCCGTATGATATACTGGGACTGGAGGCCTGTGACCATGCCGGACGATTTATATTATTGGCACGTAAGTTATCCGTGCCGTGTGTGGGAATTTTGTTTATATAATAATTTATCTGATCTATCAATTTTCTTCCTCTACAATTGTATACATGCACCTACGGTTATCCTCTTCACGAAACTTGAGGAGTTGGTTGTAACATTGCAGTTGTGGTGGTGCTTGTTGAACTTGTAATATGGTTCTCTTCCTTGAAACATCTCCCATATTTGGGTACACGGATTGCACAGTTTGTAGATCTGAGTTATATTGGTGTGGCATGTTGGGGGATAGTTTGTTTAATAATATATGGTCATTGGACCTAGAATAGGTACTATCAAGTTCTATTACGGTATATTCAGGAGAATAATATTGAAGTCGGCTTAGGAGAGGATTATGGTTCTGATTGGGATGAGGGAGCTCCATGGCTAGTTGATCTGATGAGTGATTATGATTTTTTGAATGTTTCTTTCATCATTGACAGTGTACGAAGGTTTCAGAATGAGGTTCTGTGGAATGCAGGGTTTTACACTAGTACTTGGTTGGTTTTGAGTAGTTACTGTGATCATAAATGGTGCTACGAGTATGCGAGTTGTGTAGTATGTTATGTGATTATATCTGGGATTATAGTTATGGTCCGAACCTCGGGTTTTGACCAAGCGGGCCCGGGGTCGATTTTTTGACTTTTTGGAGGAAAATTTGGAAAATTTAATTTATGCAATATAATTGATTCCTTTAGCAATATTTGATATTATTGAGTCATTTTTGAATAGATACGAGTGGTTTGGAGGTGAATTCCAAAGGAAAAGTTGTGATTGAGAATTAAGTGGCCTTTGGAGTGAGGTAAGTGTTATGTCTAACTTTGACTTGAGGGAATTAGGAACCTTAGATTATTTACTAAGTGAAATTCATGTGAGTGGCGTATATGTGAGGTGACAAGTACTTATGCGGCGCCAATTTACCTATTTTTCCATATTTCTCTATTTTTCTTATATTATCTCATTCCTATGCCTAATTGCTACGTGTTATACTAGTGTTGTTCAATTTATCGTTCTTATCATTCTTACGGATTTTCTGGTGATAATTGAGTTTTTATTTCAAAGTTGAGACTGATATTAGGGAATCAAATGTTGAAGTAAGGTTTGTACTTGTTATTCTATCTCCCTGTTGTTATTTATGCATTGCATTATGGTAAGGGAGAGTGTTAATGCACAAAGGGTAATGTCGTGCCATATTATGAGTGTTAATGCACGAAGGGTGATGCCGTTCCATATTTTGAGTGTTAATGAACGAAGGGTGATGCCATGCCATATTGTGAGTGTTAATGCACGAAGGGTGATGCCGTGCCATATTATGAGTTTTAATGCACGAAGGGTGATGTCGTGCCATATTGTGAGTGTTAATCCACGAAGGGTGATTCCACGCCATGATTTGAGAGTTAATGCACGAAGGGTGATGCCGTGCCATTTTTCTTAATTTTATGGTGAGATTGAGAGTAAAAGCACGAAGGGTAATGCCGTGCATTTTTCCTTACTGTATTCACTGTTCCTGTTGATTCATGGTAAATTGACTGCTCCGGTGATCATTATGTTGTAGTTCTTTATCTTGTATTCCCCTCAGTATGTTCCCCTCCCGACATTTCCTGTTTAGTTCTTCATTTCTGTTATTTGTATATACACTGTTAAATTGTATAGGTGGATTTGTAGGTGCTTTGCCTTACAATCGTCACTACTTCGTAGAGGTTAGGCTCGACACTTACCAGTACATGGGGTCAGTTGTACTGATATTGTACTCTGCACTTTATTTGCAGATTTTGATACCGGCTCGGGTTGATCAAGATTTTGCTATTGGTTCGCTGTCCGGAGACTCAAGGTAGATCTGTCGGCATTCACAGATCTTGAAGTCCCCGTTTATCTTTTCTGTTTTACTGTTTCTTTCATTTAGACAGTTATATTTCTTCAAACTATTACTTGTAGTAAATTCTAGAATGCTTCTGAATTATGACTCCAGATTCGGATAGTAGTAATTAATACAGTTTTATGATATTCTGCACTTATTATATTTCATCTTAGTTAATTATTGTTAATATCTGAATGGGAATAAGGAATTGGTTTAATGATTCTCTAACGTTGGCTTGCCTAGCAAGTGAAATGTTAGGCACCATCACGGTCCCGTCGATGGGAAATTTTGGGTTGTGACAGTTGGTATCAGAGCACTAGGTTGCCTAGGTCTCACGATTCACGAGCAAGCTTAGTAGAGTCTGGAGGATCGGTACGGAGACGTCTGTACTTATCTTCCAGAGGCTATGAAGTTTAGGAACAAGTTTCACTTCTATTCTTCTCTGTTGTGTGATTTTTCTTTCTCAATGCTGATTAAACTCTTCTACTCTTATTCTCTCACAGATGGCGAGTACACGTACCGCTTCCTCAGCTGAGCAGTAGCCTGTTTCTCCAGTGGCAGCTCCTATGCGGGGCATAGGTCGAAGCCGAGGCCGTGCCAGAGGCCGAGGCAGGGGCAGGGCTCAGCCTAAAGCCCGAGCAGCAACCCCAGCAGTGGAGCCTCAGATAGAGCTTGACGAGGAGATTCCAGCCTAGACTGTTCCTGCCGAACCAGCTCAGGTTCCGGAGGGGGTTCATTGCTACCCCAGTACTTCAGGACGCTTTGGTCTGTTTGGTGGGCCTTATGGAGAGTGTGGCCCGGACTGGCGCATTTCCCATGGCACCAGCAGTCTCTCAGGCTGGAGGAGGAGCCCAGATTCCCACCACTCCCACTTCGGAGCAGATAGCTCCCCAGTATCAGGCTTCAACAACTCAGCCAGTCGGATTAGTTCAGCCAGTTATTGCGGCACAGGTCGGAGATGGTCCAGCTATGTCTTCTGAGGCTTTTTGGAGATTGGACAGGTTTACCAAGCTCTTTCCTGTTCAATTCAGTAGTGCTCCTTCAGAGAACCCTCAGTAGTATCTTGACAGCTGTCACGAGGTTCTACGGAACATGGGTATAGTGGAGACCAATGGTGTCAATTTTGCTGCATTTCAAATGACTGGTTCCGCCAAGAAATGGTGGAGAGATTACTTGTTGACCAGACCAGCTGGGTGGCCTGCTCTTACTTGGGACCAGTTCTCTCAGCTCTTCATAGAGAAGTTTCTGCCTATCACATTGAGAGATGAGCATCGCCGTCAGTTTGAGCGTCTCCAGTAGGGCAGTGTGACTGTTACTCAGTATGAGACCCGTTTTGTGGATTTGGCCTGTCATGCTATTCTTCTTCTTCTCACTAGAGAGAGAGAGAGAGAGAGAGAGAGAGAGAGAGAGAGAGAGAGAGAGAGAGAGGGTAAGGAGGTTTATTGATGGACTTTCTCAGCTATCAGATTGCAGATGGCTAAGGAGACTGTGAGTGAGATTTCTTTTCAGGTGGCTGCTAATATTGCCAGACGAGTCAAAATGGTTCTTACTCAGGGAGGTAAGGGGTCTGACAAGAGACCTCATCATTCCGGTGAGTCCAGCGGTGCCTCATCTAGAGGTAGGAGTACTTTTGGTAGAGGCCATCCTCCCAGGCCGTTTCATTCAGTGCTCAAGGCATCCCATGGTGCCTTAGGTGGTCGTGGCCCTCAGATGCATTATTTCGACCAGCTAGCCTACAGTGCACCACCAGCTCCTATTAGTGCACCTCTACTCCAGAGTTATCAGGGTGGTTATTTAGGCCGACAGGGTCAGTTCCAGGGTCAGCAGTCACAACAGTCGAGGTTAAGTTATACTTGTGCTGATCCGAGGCACATTGCTAGATTTTTCCCTCGAGCAATGGGCCACAACATTAGAGTTATCGTGCCATGGTTCCGGCACCAGTTGCTGCACCACCTGCTCAGCCAGCCAGAGGCAGGGGTCAGGCAGCCAGAGGTAGATGCCATACTGATAGAGGTGGAGGTTAGGCCGTTAGAGGTGGAGAGCAGCCAGTTAGAGGCCGTCCCAGGGATGTAGTTCAAGGTGGTGGGGACCAGCCCCGGTGTTATGCTTTCCCAGCCAGGCCTGAGGCTGAGTCATCTGACGCTGTTATCATAGGTACTGTTTCAGTTTGCAGTAGAGATGCTTCAGTTCTATTTGATCCCGGATCTACTTACTCCTATATGTCATCCTATTTTGCTTCCTATTTGGTTAAGCCCTATGATTCTTTGAGTGCTACTGTGTATGTGTCCACACCAATGGGAGATGCTATTGTTGTAGATCGTGTTTATCGTTCTTGTGTGGTCACCATTGGGAGTCTTGAGACTCGTGTAGATCTTCTACTTCTCGACATGGTTGATTTTGATGTCATACTGGGTATGGATTGGCTGTCACCTTATCATGCTATATTAGATTGTCACGCCAAGACAGTGACCTTAGCCTTGTAGGGGTTGCCTTGATTAGAGTGGAGAGGGAATCTTGGCCATTCTGCCAGCAGGGTTATCTCTTATGTGAAGTCTCGGCATATGGTCGAGAAGGGGTGTCTAGCTTATTTGGCTTATGTCCGCGATTCTAGTGCGGAGGTTCCTTCCATGGATTCAGTGCCGGTTGTTCGTGAGTTTCCAGAGGTGTTTCCTGTAGACATGCCGGGGATGATTTTTGCATTAATTTGGCTCCGGGCACTCAGCCCATTTCCTTTTCGCCATACCGCATGGCCCCGCCAGAGTTGAAAGAATTGAAGGAGAAGTTGTAAGATTTTCTTGATAAGGGCTTCATTAGACCTAGTGTCTCGCCCTGGGGTGCACCTGTGTTGTTTGTGAAAAAGAAAGATGGATCGATGAGGATGTGTATAGATTATCGGCAGTTGAACAAAGTCACTATCAAAAACAAGTACCCATTGCCGAGGATTGATGATTTATTTGATCAGTTTCAGGGTGCCCAAGTGTTTTCGAAGATTGATTTTAGATATGGCTACCATCAGTTGAGGATTAGGTCATCCGATGTTCCTAAGACAGCTTTTCGGACTCGGTACGGGCATTTCGAGTTTCTAGTGATGTCATTTGGGCTGATAAATGCCCCAGCAGCATTCATGGATTTGATGAACCGGGTGTTCAAGCCCTACTTAGATTCCTTTGTGGTTGTATTTATTGATGATATCTTGATCTACTCTCACAGCCGTGAGGAGCATGAGCAACACCTTCAGATCATTCTTCAGACTCTGAGAGACAGCCAGTTATATGCTAAGTTCTCAAAATGCGAGTTTTGGTTGAGTTCGGTTGCTTTCTTGGGTCATGTTGTATCAATAGAGGGTATTAAGGTGGATCCTAAGAAGATTGAGGCAGGTCAGAACTGGCCTAAACCCACATCAGCTACAGAGATCCGTAGTTTCCTAGGTTTGGCGGGCTATTACCATCGATTTGTGGAGGGGTTTTCATCCAAAGGATCCCCATTGACCAGATTGACCTAGAAGGGTGCCCCGTTCAGGTGGTCAGACGAGTGTGAAGCGAGCTTTCAGAAGCTCAAGACAGCTTTGACTTCGGCACCGGTATTGGTGTTACCCACAGGTTTAGGATCTTATACAGTATATTGTGACGCATCTCGTTTTGGTCTGGTGCGGTATTGATGCAGGGTGGCAAGGTTATTGCATATGCTTCGCAGCAGCTGAAGGTTCACGAGAATAATTACCTTGTTCATGATATAGAGCTGGCATCCATTGTTCACGCGCTGAAGATATGGAGGTACTATCTTTACGACGTGCCATGTGAGGTATTCACTGATCATCGAAGCTTGCTGTATTTGTTTAAGCAGAAGGAACTCAATTTGAGGCAGAGAAAGTGGCTGGAGCTATTGAAAGACTATGATATCACCATATTGTATTATCCCGGGAAGGCCAATGTGGTGGCCGATGCTTTGAGTAGAAATTCAGCCAGTATGGGCAGCCTTGCTTATATTCCAGTTGGTGAGAGACCACTAGCATTGGATGTTCAGGCCCTGGCCAACCAGTTCGTGAGGTTAGATATTTCTGAGCACAGCCGTGTTCTAGCTTGTACAGTTGCTCGGTCTTCTTTGTTTAAGCGCATCAGAGATCGACAGGATGACGATCCTCATTTACTTGTCCTTAGAGACACAGTGTGGCACGGTGGTGCCAAGCAGGTTACTGTTGGAGATGACAGAGTTTTGAGGATGCAGGGTCATATTTGTGTGCCTAATGTGGATGGACTTCGTGAGTTGATTCTTGAGAAGGCCCACATTTCCCGGTATTCTATTCATCCGGGTATCGCCAAGATGTATCAGGACTTGAGGTAGCATTATTGGTGGAGGCAAATGAAGAAGGACATAGTTGCCTATGTAGCTCGGTGCCTAAATTGCTAGTAGGTAAAGTGTGAGCATCAGAGACCCGGTGGTTTACTTTAGAGGTTAGATATTCCTGAGTGGAAGTGGGAGCGTATCACTATGGATTTTGTTGTTGGACTCCCACGGACTCAGAGGAAGTTCGATGTAGTTTGGGTCATTGTGGACAGGCTGACTAAGTCAGCGCATTTCATTCTTGTGGCAGTTACCTATTCCTCGGAGCGGTTGGCAGAGATTTACATTCGTGAGATCGTCCGTCTTCACGGTGTGCCCGTGTCTATCATTTCTGATCGAGGTACACAGTTTACCTCGTACTTTTGGAGGGCAGTTCAGCGTGAGTTGGGTACGCGGGTTGAGTTGAGCACAACATTTCATCCTCAGACGGACAGGTAGTCCGAGTGTACTATTAAGATTTGCGTGCGTAGTCCGAGCAGGTTTTCGGAAAGCTTTTATATTGAAAATTGATAAAAATTAGAATTTATGCCTTAAAAGTTAATTTTAGTTGACTTCGATCAACATTTTAGTAAACGGGCCCGGATCTGTGTTTTGACGGTCTCGGTGGGTCCGTATCAAATTATGGGACCTAGGCGTTTGCCCGTAATCGAATTCGGAGGTCCCTAGCTCAAGTTTTGATTTTTTGATAAAAATTAGAAGTCTGGAAATTTTTTGTTTTTATGAATTGATTGATGTTTGGCATTGTTAGTACCGGGTCCATATTTTGGTTTCAGAGCCCGGTACAGGTTCATTATGATAATTAAGACTTGTCTGTGAAATTTGCTGAGAAACGGAGTTAATTTGACGTGATTCGGACTTTCGGTTGAGATAATAGTAACTTTAAAGTGTTCTTGAGAATTTCATTTGATTTGGTGCTAAATTTAGAGTTCTAGGTGTTATTTTGGCGATTTATCGCGCGAGCAGGTTCGTATGATATTTTAGACTTGTGTGTATGTTTAGTTTGGAGCCCCGAGGGCTCGGGTAAGTTTCGAATAGGCCACGAGATGTTTTGGACTTTAGAAATCTATTTTTTTCTGCACAGTCTAGGTTCTGGCATGTCCTTCTTCACGTTCGCGAAGGTCGTCTCGCGAACACGTGGAGTAAACTGGTGAGGCAGAGAATTCTTCTTCGCGAACGCGAAGGCCTGGTCGCGAACGCGAAGTGATGGGGGATTTACCCTTCGTGAACGCGACCGGATCATCGCGAACATGAAGCACTTGGGGACCTGGGGAAGGGTTGGTCGTTCCTTCATCGCGAATGCGAGAAATGCCTCGCGAACGCGAGGTCCAGGGGGGAGTAACCATCGCGAACGCGAAGGCTTGGCAGCCAGTACCCTTCGCGAACGTGACAGTGCTCTCGCGAATGCGATGAACACTGTCGCCCAACACTTAACAGAATTCAAAAATGGGATTTAGCCAAAAATTCATTTTTCTAAAAAACCAAACGGTGAGAGGCGATTTTTCAAGAGCCATTTCTTCCCCAAATTGTTGGTAAGTGATTCTAAACCATTTTCTTTCAATTACCCATTACATTTCTTGCATTATCAATCTAAAATCTAGAGTTTTCATGGTAGAATTAGGGGTTAGGGTAGAAACTAGGAATTTCAGAAATTTGAGGATTTTGACCTCAATTTGAGGTCGGATTCCAAAACCAATTATATATTCGGGCTCATGGGTGAATGGGTAAAGGGATTTTGGTTCGAACCTCGGGTTTTGACCAAGCGGGGCGGAGTCTATTTTTTGACTTTTTGGAGGAAAATTTGGGAAATTTAATTTATGCAATATAATTGATTCCTTTAGCAATATTTGATATTATTGAGTCATTTTTGAATAGATACGAGTGGTTTGGAGGTGAATTCCAAAGGAAAAGCTGTGATTGAGAATTAAGTGACCTTCGGAGCGAGGTAAGTGTTGTGTCTAACCCTGACTTGAGGGAATTAGGTACCTTAGATTATTTGCTAAGTGAAATTCATGTGAGCGACGTATATGTGAGGTGACGAGTACTTATGTGCCGCCAATTTACCTATTTTTCCATATTTCTTTGTTTTTCTTATATTGTCTCATTCCTATGCCTAATTGCTACGTGTTATACTAGTGCTGTTCAATTTATCGTTCTTATCGTGTTTACAAATTTTTTGGTGATAATTGAGTTTTTATTTCAAAGTTGAGACTGATATTATGGAAACAAATGTTGAAGTAAGGCTTGTACTTTTTATTCTATCACCCTGTTGTTATTTATGCATTGCATTATGGTAAGGGAGAGTGTTAATGCACGAAGGGTGATGTCGTGCCATATTGTGAGTGTTAATGCACGAAGGGTGATGCCGTGCCATATTGTGAGTGTTAATGCAGGAAGGGTGATGCCGTTCCATATTTTGAGTGTTAATGAACGAAGGGTGATGCCATGCCATATTGTGAGTGTTAATGCACGAAGGGTGATGCCGTGCCATATTATGAGTTTTAATGCACGAAGGGTGATGCCGTGCCGTTTCTATTAATTTTATGGTGAGATTGAGAGTAAAAGCACGAAGGGTGATGTCGTGTATTATTCCTTACTGTATTCACTGTTCCTGTTGATTCATGGTATATTGACTGCTTCGGTGATCATTATGTTGTAGTTCTTTATCTTGTATTCCCCTCAGTATGTTCCCCTCCCGACATTTCCTGTTTAGTTCTTCATTTCTGTTATTTGTATATACACTGTTAAATTGTATAGGTGGATTTGTAGGTGCTTTTCCTTACAATCGTCACTACTTCGTTGAGGTTAGGCTCGATACTTACCAGTACATGGGGTTAGTTGTACTGATACTGTACTCTGCACTTTATTTGCAAATTTTGATACCGGCTCGGGTTGATCGAGATTTTGCTATTGGTCCGCTGTCCAGAGACTCAATGTAGATCTGTCGGCGTTCACAGATCTTGAAGTCCCCATCTATATTTTCTGTTCTACTGTTTCTTTTATTCAGACAGTTGTATTTCTTCAGACTATTACTTGTAGTAAATTCTAGAATGCTTGTGAATTGTGACTCCAGACCCGGGTGGTAGTAATTAATACAGTTTTATGATATTCCGCACTTATTATATTTTATATTAGTTAATTATTGTTAATTACTGAATGAGAATAAGGAATTGGTTTAATGATTCTCTAACGTTCGTTTGCCTAGCAAGTGAAATATTAGGCGCCATCACGGTCCCGTCGGTGGGAAATTTCTGGTCGTGACAATAATATGCCTAGAGTTGACTGTTAAGCATAAAGTTATAACATTTTCCGTATTCGTACCTTTTTTGAGAACTATCTGGGCTATACTTGAGGTTACAAAGAAGATGATTCCCTATATAAACTGGGTAGTTACTAATTCTACGTTAAAATAATTACCGATTTAAAGTGTGATAGCAGACTTTGCACATGCTTACACTATGGCGTGCTATTTATACCAGTTTATAATCATGAGAATCTTATTTCATTATCATATACAAGTGTACTTGTTTAATTGCTCCCGTATGATATGCTGGGACTGGAGGCCTGTGACCATGCCGGACGATTCATATTATTGGCACGTAAGTTGTCCGTGCCGTGTGTGGGAATTTTGTTTCTATAATAATTTATCTGATCTATCAATTTTCTTCCTCTACAATTGTATACATGCACCTACGGTTATCCTCTTCACGAAACTTGAGGAGTTGGTTGTAACATTGCGGTTGTGGTGGTGCTTGTTGAACTTGTAATATGGTTCTCTTCCTTGAGACATCTCCTATATTTGGGTACACAGATTGCACAGTTTGTGGATCTGAGTTATATTGGTGTGGCATGTTGGGGGATAGTTTGTTTAATAATATATGGTCATTGGACCTAGAATAGGTACTATCAAGTTCGATTATGGTATATTCAGGAGAATAATATTGAAGTCGGCTTAGGAGAGGATTATGGTTCTGATTGGGACGAGGGAGCTCCATGACTAGTTGATCTGATGAGTGATTATGATTTTTTTGAATGTTTCTTTCATCATTGGCAGTGTACGAAGGTTTCAGAATGAGGTTCTGTGGAATGCGGGGTTTTACACTAGTACTTGGTTGGTTTTGAGTAGTTACTGTGATCATAAATGGTGCTACGAGTATGCGAGTTTTGTAGTATGTTATGTGATTATATCTGGGATTATACTTATGGTTGGATACAGCTTGTTCAGGTTTATACAGTGTGTAGATGTGAGATTTGGGTCTTGAAAAGAATCCTGGATGTTAGAAATTTGGCTCCATGGTTTTTGGGCTAAGGTAAATCAATGATTTTTAGTTATGTTGTGTGGTTAGGCCATAAAATAGGGTTACGTGAGATAACCCCCGGGTACGTGTGTGGTAAGATGGAATAGTGAAGTGGTGGCTTGGAAACAACTCCTGGCACGTTCGAGGACGAACGTATGTTTAAGTGGGGGAGAATGTAACGACCCAGCCGGTTATTTTGAGTATTATAACTCCGTTACCCAATTTACTGCTCAATTTATGCCTTACAATTGATTTATGACTTATCGGGTTAGTTAGTTCGGGTCCGGAAGGATTTCGGAGTGAAATGAGATACTTAGTCTCATAATTGAAAACTTAAGTTGGAAAAGTTGACCGGATATTGACTTATGTGTAAACAACCTCAAAATTTAATTCCGATGATTCCAATAGCTCCGTATGGTAATTTTGGACTTAGAAGCGTGTCCGAAAAATTATTTGGAGGTCCGTAGTGGAATTAGGCTTGAAATGCCAAAAGTTGAATTTTTTAGAAGTTTGACTAGGGGGTTGAATTTTTGATATCGATGTCGGAATCTGATTCTGGAAATTGGAATAGCTTTGTTATGTCATTTATGACTTGTGTGTAAAATTTGAAGTAATTCCGGATTGATTTGATGTATTTCGACATAAGATATAGAATTTGAAAGCTCAAAGTTCATTAGGCTTGAATTGAGGTGTGATTCGTGATTTTTGCATTTTTTGATGTAATTCGAGGCTTCGACTAAGTTCGTATGATATTTTAGGACTTGTTGATATATTTGGTTGAGGTCCCGAGGGGCTCAGGTGAGTTTCGGGGTGGTTTCGAACCATTTCTAGGCCATTTTTAATTTCTGGTTTCTGCCTATAGAGGTGTGCATCGCGATCGCGAACATTTGGTTGCGTTCACGAAGAGCAAACAGCAGTTTGGGGCCTTGTCAATCGCAATCGTGGACGCTCTTTCGCGATCGCATAGAACAAAATCTCTGTTGCATTGACCCGACTTTGAAAGCTTATATCTCGCAATCTATAAGAAATTTGGAGATAATCCAAAAATTAAAGTTGTAGTCCTTGGTGTCTAGTTTTCAAAAAGTTAAACCATTTGCAATTTGGTGTTTTATACAAAACGTTATGACTATTATACTAGAGGCTATCTGGAAGAGTTGGGGAGTTTGTTCTTCGAGATCGCGAAGCATTTTCTGCGATCGCAAAGCAAAATTTTGGGGCTGAAAAATTTTGTGCTTCACGATCGCGAAGCATTTTCCGCGATCGCGAAGAGTAAATGCCTGGAAAAAAGATATATTTTGAGGTTTCGGCCATTTTAACACATTTGGAGCTTTGGAGCTCGGATTGAAGCGATTGTTGAGGTGATTTTCACCATATCGATTGGGGTAAGTGATTCTAACTCGCTTTTAGTTAAATTATACGAATCTATTTTTGTTTTTATCAACAAATTAGTGTTTTGGGTTGAAAATAGTAGAAAAATTCATAGATTTTAATTGAGGATTTGAAAGCCGAGTTGTGGTCGGATTTGAGTAGTTTTGGTATGGTTGGACTCGGGGTTGAATGGGGGTTCAGATTTTGTGAGTTTTATCAGATTCCGAGATGTGGGCCCCACTGGTAATTTTTGGGACGTAATTTCGAATTTTTGAAAAATATTAGTATTTCTATATGGAATTAATTCTTATAATTTGTGTGGGCTGAATCCAATTAATTGTAACTAGATTCGAGCCGTTTGGAAGTTGATACGCGCAGAATGAAATTTCTGGAGCATTGCTTAGCTTGCTCGACATTGGATTTGGCTTGTTCGAGGTAAGTAACTCTTCTAATCTTGGAGCTGAGGGTATGAACCCTGAATACATGTATTATGTGAATTTTTGGGAGGTGACGCACATGCTAGGTGACGGGCATGTGGGCGTGCACTATAGAAATTTTGACATAATTAATTCCGTGGAATTTTATAGTAAATTAATCTTGGCATTTTCCTTGTATTGTCATATGTTAAAGGAAATTGAGCTGAGAATCATATTGAAAATCATGTTGGGCTATGTGCAGTATTATTGGGACCCACAAAGGTCGTATTGTTGTGAATTATTTGTTTTAAATTGAAAATTCATACTCAGTCATATTCGTTTCATTGCATATCATATCTCAATCTATGTTGTTATTTATTGATATATCATATCATCATTTTCGGGCTAATTGCATGACATTGTGAGCTCAAGAGACTGGAGAGATTGATGATTGAGTGAGGCCGATGGCCTGATTGTGAGGATAATTATGGGATTGGGCTGCACGCCGCAGCAGGCCAGATTGGCTTATTATAGCACGTGAGTTATCCGTGCGGATCCAGATATTATTATAGCACGTGAGTTGTCCGTGTGGATCCATATATTATTATATCATGTGAGTTGTCTGTGCAGCACGTGAGTTGTCCGTGCAGATTATAGCGCTTGGGCTGAAGGAGCCCCTCCGGAGTCTGTACACACCCCCAGTGAGCGCAGGTACCTACTGAGTGCGTGTGCCGAGTGCAAGTGCCGAGCGATTGAGAGTATTGAGTGACTGTGAGGACTGAGTGACTATGAGAACTGAGTGATGGGGAGGACTGAGTGAATTGATACTCTGAGAGTATGCATATGAGTTCATCTATGAGATACATTGCATTGGCATACACACATGACATACATGCATAGAGATGTATTTTTTCTCATGTTGTACGATATTACATCATTCATGATTTCTCACACATGTTGGCAGCTGGGCATAGTGATGCATTTATTTTACACTGGTTATCTGGAAAAAAATGAAATATCTTGTTTATTATTGAAAGGATTTTGGGAAAATTATTGTATTCAAATTTATTCATATTTTTGGCAACTCCGGTAAACGATTTGGGTTTTCATTGATGTACTTGAAAGGCTTGAGAATTTGATTGTTGAGTTACTTCTGGTATTACTTGTTTAAGTTGTTATGAACTATTGTTGGTTATTGAAGTTGGGACCCGACCTTGGTACAAACTCGTCACTACTTTCAACCTAAGGTTAGGTTTGTTACTTATTGAGTACATGGTGTCGATTGTACTCATACTACACTTCTGCACCTTACGTGCAGATGTTGCCTGCTGATGTTGCTGTGTTTGTTGGGAGCTGGATCTGAAGATGTACCCGCGCTCCGGTTGTAGCTGCCTCTTGTTCATGGCAGCCTTAGATTTATAACAATCTGTTCATGTACATTTTGAACAAATGATGTATTATTTCATACCAGTTTTGTAAAGTCTATTCTTAGAAGCTCATGATTTGTACTACCAGTTCTTGGGGAAATGTATTGGTTTTATGTATTTTCTTTTAATTAATTGCCTTATTAATTTTATTGGAATTGGATAGTTGATAATTGGCTTACCTAACGGCTTGGATTAGGTGCCATCACGACTAGTTGGATTTTGGGTCGTGACAAGAATAATACAAATAAAGGTTTGAATAAAATAAAGTTGTCTGAAAATAAACACACAGCTAAAGTAAAGTAGACGGGGACTTCAGAACTGCGGACGCCGTGCAGTTATACCTCAAGTCTCCTCTGGTAGCTGAAATCCGAGTAAGTCTATGGTACACCGCAGGGACCAACTCCGAAATCTGCACAACAAGTACAGAGTGTAGTATTAGTAAAACCGATCCCATGTACTGGTAAGTATCGAGCCTACCCTCGACGAAGTAGTGACGAGGCTAAGGCAGATCACTTACATTAACCTGTACACAATAATAATAATAACCACAATAATAGAATTAAATCAGGTAACTCATTTCTAACAGTTGAAGCCAACTCAGCAGTCATAACCAATTATTGTTTCAATCAATTTCCGTTGCAGCGTGCAACCCGCTCCCACAACATATTCATTTTCAATCCTCCCATATATTTATTTTAATCAAGTATATATAGACTTTTAAATAAGTCTGTTGCGGCGAGCAACCCGATCCCCCAATATGGACTTTTAAACAAGTCTGTTGCGGCTTACAACCCGATCTCCCAATATAGACTTTTAATAAGTCTGTTGCGGCGTGCAACCCGTTCCTCCAATATATTCAATTCAATCAATTCTGTTGCGGCGTGCAACCCGCTCCTCCAATATATTCATTTACCAATTCTTATAAAAGAAATTTCCCCAATAAATGCAATAATTAATATGAAATTATAAGATAACAAGCATACAATAATTATGAAACAAACAATGACAAATAACAATTTATTATGGAAGTCAGGGAGAAAATAGACAGTTTAATATTTAATATGCTAAATGTCAAGTAGTAATTATGACATATAAATCAAATAAGCATGTAACAATTATTGCAGGAATTCAAGAATTAATAGTTGACAAAGAAAAAGAGAAAAATAATTATTATAATAATTAATTCGTGTCTTAAAATAATTTATGAATTTTAAATAATTATGCAAATAATTAATTTGACAAAGTATAGGCACTCATCACCTTGCCTATACATCGTTACACATGAAATTCACATAGCAAATAATTCAGGGGTTCTATTCCCTCAAGTCAAGGTTAACCACGACACTTACCTCGCTTTGCAATTTTCATTTAATTACTCGACCACAACTTTTACTTTTGAATTTGTCTCCAAAAGCGTCAAATCTATTCACAAACAATTCAATATACTCAATACAAATTATAGGAATTAATTCCATATGAATTTACTAATTTTCCGGATAAAATCCGAAATTTACTTTAAAAATTGACAGTGGGACCCACATCTTGAATCTCAGAAAAACTTACGAAATCCGAACGCCCATTATGAGACGAGTCCAACCGTACAAAAATTATCAAATTCCGATGTCAAATGGACTTTCAAATCTTAAATTTTTATTTTTGGAAGATTTTATAAAAATCTGATTTTTCTCCCAATATTTCACGTATTCATGATATAAATGAGCATGGAATCTTGAAATATAATCATTATAGGATAAGGCACACTTACCCCAATGTTTTTCCGTGAAAATCGCCCAAGAATCGCCTTACCTGAGCTCAAATATGGACAAGGTTCTATTCCCTCAAGTCAAGGTTAACCACGACACTTACCTCGCTTTGCAATTTCCATTCAATTACTCGACCACAACTTTTACATTTGAATTTGTCTCCAAAAGCGTCAAATCTATTCACAAACAATTCAATATACTCAATACAAATTATAGGAATTAATTCCATATGAATTTATTAATTTTCCAGATAAAATCAGAAATTTACTTTAAAAATTGACAGTGGGACCCACGTCTTGAATCTCAGAAAAACTTACGAAATCCGAACGCCCATTATGAGACGAGTCCAACCGTACAAAAATTATCAAATTCCAATGTCAAATGGACTTTCAAATCTTAAATTTTTATTTTTGGAAGATTTTATAAAAATCTGATTTTTCTCCCAATATTTCACGTATTCATGATATAAATGAGCATGGAATCTTGAAATATAATCATTATAGGATAAGGCACACTTACCCCAATGTTTTCCCGTAAAAATCGCCCAAGAATCGCCTTACCCGAGCTCAAATATGGACAAGGTTCTATTCCCTCAAGTCAAGGTTAACCACGACACTTACCTCGCTTTGCAATTTCCATTCAATTACTCGACCACAACTTTTACATTTGAATTTGTCTCCAAAAGCGTCAAATCTATTCACAAACAATTCAATATACTCAATACAAATTATAGGAATTAATTCCATATGAATTTATTAATTTTCCGGATAAAATCCGAAATTTACTTTAAAAATTGACAGTGGGACCCACGTCTTGAATCTCAGAAAAACTTACGAAATCCGAACGCCCATTATGAGACGAGTCCAACCGTACAAAAATTATCAAATTCCAATGTCAAATGGACTTTCAAATCTTAAATTTTTATTTTTGGAAGATTTTATAAAAATCTGATTTTTCTCCCAATATTTCACGTATTCATGATATAAATGAGCATGGAATCTTGAAATATAATCATTATAGGATAAGGCACACTTACCCCAATGTTTTCCCGTAAAAATCGCCCAAGAATCGCCTTACCCGAGCTCAAATATGGACAAGGTTCTATTCCCTCAAGTCAAGGTTAACTACGACACTTACCTCGCTTTGCAATTTCCATTCAATTACTCGACCACAACTTTTACATTTGAATTTGTCTCCAAAAGCGTCAAATCTATTCACAAACAATTCAATATACTCAATACAAATTATAGGAATTAATTCCATATGAATTTATTAATTTTCCGGATAAAATCCGAAATTTACTTTAAAAATTGACAGTGGAACCCACGTCTTGAATCTCAGAAAAACATACGAAATCCGAACGCCCATTATGTGACGAGTCCAACCGTACAAAAATTATCAAATTCCGATGTCAAATGGACTTTCAAATCTTAAATTTTTATTTTTGGAAGATTTTATAAAAATCTGATTTTTCTCCCAATATTTCACGTATTCATGATATAAATGAGCATGGAATCTTGAAATATAATCATTATAGGATAAGGCACACTTACCCCAATGTTTTCCCGTGAAAATCTCCCAAGAATCGCCTTACCCGAGCTCAAATATGGACAAGGTTCTATTCCCTCAAGTCAAGGTTAACCACGACACTTATCTCGCTTTGCAATTTCCATTCAATTACTCGACCACAACTTTTACTTTTGAATTTGTCTCCAAAAGCGTCAAATCTATTCACAAACAATTCAATATACTCAATATAAATTATAGGAATTAATTCCATATGAATTTACTAATTTTCCGGATAAAATCCGAAATTTACTTTAAAAATTGACAGTGGGACCCACGTCTTGAATCTCAGAAAAACTTACGAAATCCGAACGCCCATTATGAGACGAGTCCAACCGTATAAAAATTATCAAATTCCGATGTCAAATGGACTTTCAAATCTTAAATTTTTATTTTTGGAAGATTTTATAAAAATCTGATTTTTCTCCCAATATTTCACGTATTCATGATAAAAATGAGCATGGAATCTTGAAATATAATCATTATAGGATAAGGCACACTTACCCCAATGTTTTCCCGTGAAAATCGCCCAAGAATCGCCTTACCCGAGCTCAAATATGGACAAGGTTCTTTTCCCTCAAGTCAAGGTTAACCACGACACTTACCTCGCTTTGCAATT